>NC_045959.1:35797984-36097984 GCF_010909765.2 Amblyraja radiata
CCCCCTCTTCTCTCCCCCCCCCTCTTCTCCTCCCCCCACTCCCTCCCTCCCCCCCTCTCCCTGGGGTCTGGACCAATCGCTGACAAGTCCCGCCCCCGGCAACGTCATGTCCCTTATTGGACTTTTCTGTTGAGCGACATTTCTGTTGGCCTGTAGGCGACGCCGCCTTTCGGATAGGTGGCGTTTCGACAGAGTGGCTATTCGGTAAGTTTGCTTTTAGGAGACGCAGCTTTGGGTTTTAGGCGTCCCGCCCTTTCGGTTAGTTTGCATTTAGGCGTCCCATCCTTTCGGTTAGTAGGCGTTTCGTCTTCGTACTCTTTCGATTTATTGGGGTATCGGCCACGTTTCCATTACGTTCTTTGGCTTCGACTTCTTTGCTTCGGCTTCTCGTTCATTGGCGCCACATCCGCACACGCAAATACATATCAGGCATTCTTATGTGAAATAATGGAAAATGTAAATCTGTTGATATTTATTGGTGACAGTGTTTGACAGATGAAGAGAAACAATTTTACCAAATAAACCTTGAGTAATTTTTATTGGTTGAATTCAAGTCTTGGGCAGCAATCATAGCAGTCATGAAAGAAAATTGTCGAAAATGAAGACAATCTGTCCAGAAATAACATACAGTAGATCTGTGGATTTGATGTGAAGATGAAATATTGGAATGCAGTTTGAATATTTAAATTGGGAAATATCATCTATTGTTCCTTCCTGCCTTCCTTGATCCTGTTACAGTTGTTAGGGTTGACTTCTCATAACAAGTTGATTCACAAGATGTTTGCTGTATTTTCTAGTTTTAGTATTTAACAGCAATTGAGTCATAGATGTGATGAACATTCTCCTTTAAGAGCCTTCTGTAATGCTTAAAACATTTTTGTGGTGACATTGCTAGAATACAACTTGGAGCCTTGTGAGGACCCAGGCAATCCGTTGTTTGGCAAACGGTTGGGGACATCTTTTGGTATCGGCGACTCGTTAACCTTTTCCTGTTCTCCTGGTTACCGTCTGGAAGGGGCTTTCCACATCACGTGCCTTGGGGGTGGACGTCGTGTGTGGAGTGCACCTCTGCCAAGGTGTGTGGGTACGTGGTCAGCAGCTTTTGTTTGCTTGTACATGTAATTGTTGTTTTACCGAGTTGCAGTTAATAGCATGCGCATGCCAATGAAATGTTCAGCCGCAGCATTATTTAGATTGGATTCAGTGGAATAGACAATATTGATGTTTGAGTGGGATGGAATTAGATGTCCTGTCATAGTTGACTTGCATTCTAAAATTATAGACCGAATGTTAGCAATTCCTATACCATGTAGTTGAATGTGGATTAAATGGGAATTGATCTACCTCTGAAATCGAATAGCCTGAAGCTTGAATAATATTGCTTACAATTCAAGATTTAATGTTGTGAAAACAATGAATGGGGAAAAAAACTGCATTCTTCACTTGGGGAAGGGGCTGCAAAATTGAAAGGTAATATGAAAGTAAATGTTTGTGTTAAAGTCTTGACTTAAACAGTCAAATTCTGAATATTTCACGTGAGATATGCAATTTAAGAATTAACATACCGTCTGATGAATTTAGTTGGTCAAAGTATATTGGTGAAAGTACATACTAATATTTTCCTCAAGTAATCAGTGTCTAATCAAGACAAAATTACCCTTGAGTTGTATTTTGTTAAAGCACCAAAACGCCTGATATGATAAATATATATATATGATATTATATTTAAACTAAATATAATATGTGTTACAGAGTATACTGTTATAAAGTTGAATTTGGAATGCATTTTAGAATGGAGCAGAAAGGGTTTCATTCTCTGCATGCTTCCTATATATTGCATTGAAAGCACTTCAAGCACAAACCAGCACATGAAATGGGAAGTTGCAGTGTTCTCCAGCAGCAGTATCTCAACATTTAGAGAGGTGCTCCTAGAATCATAGCAGTTGTAAATGTGGTACAATTGCAGGACGTTTAAGACCTTTTGCAATGATATCTATTAGATGTCCACATTTGTGGGCATTGGCTGATAACACAATGGGATGCAGCAGTATTCTTTCAAGGTTGAGTAACACTTGCTGTTCAGACTTAAACATGAGTGGAGATTACATAGTGAGATGCTGTAAGATAATTACTGCTTCTGAATCTTTACTGGAGCAAGGAAGTCAATGCCTTCAGGAAAAGAGAGAAGAAGAGAAATGCCAAGAGGACAATCAATATCAATGTAATTGATTGCAGTTAGCCTGGTTTCTTTTTGGAAGTCGTGAAAACAATTAAGTTTGAGGCATGCATAGAAAAGTCAGGTCCTGGTTTATAAAGGACAACGATTGTTGCTGTGCTCTAGTGCAAATAAATACTGAAAATATTCAACGTGTGAAAAAACAAAACAAAATATCTTTGTTTACATTAAATTACATATAAAGACAGCAGGATCAGTTTTACTCATGTTTTGTATCCTCATCTGCCCATAATCTTCCATGAATTGTCTGTGAAACTTTGTGATAGTTTAAAAACATTGTGCTAAATGCCAACCCCTCCAACATAACTCGTCTCTCACACACCTTTGTCCACTGCTAGTAATGCTTGTTACCTGTGCAGGAAGGAACTGCAGATGCTGATTTAAACCAAAGATAGACACAAAATGCTGGAGTAACTCAGCGGGACAGGCAGCATCTCTGGAGAGAAGGAATGGGTGATGTTTCTGGTTGAAACCCTTCTTCAGACTGAACAAGGGTCTTCAGTCTGAAGAAAGGTCTCGACCCGAAACATCACCCATTTCTTCTCACCAGAGATGCTGCCTGTCCTGCTGGGTTACTCCAGCATTTTGTGTCTATGCTTGTTGCATGCTAGGGTACTGGCTTTTAAAATTAAAATGTATTTAAAGCATTTTGAACTCATGCTGCTGTGGCCATTGTGAGAGGAACATGACTGGTAGCTCAGCTGGCATTGAAGGTTCAGACGTGATCTAGAGGAAGGCATAAGAGGTGGAGGAGTTATGTAGTGGGGACTGCCACAGTGGTACTCCGAGAGGACATACTGAAGTATATGTCCACTCAGGCAATAAGAGTAGGACTTGGAAATAAGAAAGGTGTAAGCACTGCAATGGTATTGTACTATAGGCCTCCAATGGCAAGCGGGAAATAGAGGAAAACATAAGTCAACAGATTCCCAAGAGATGCCAAAGCAACAGGGTGCTTTGGGTGACTTTCACTTCCCTAAGGTAGACATAAATGCTGGAGAAACTCAGCAGGTGTGGCAGCATCTATGGAGCGTGACGTTTTGGGTGGAGACCCTTCTTCAGACTTCACTTCCCTACTATGGACTTAGACTTGCTTAGTGTTAAGACCTCCACAGGGTTGAATTTGTGAGGTGCATCCAAGAGGGTTTCTAGAGACACTATGCTGATAGTACAACACCAGAAGGGAATATACTGGACCTTGTGTTGGGAAATGAGCTTGGCCATGTGACTGGTGTTATGTGGAGAATGGTGTTTGTGGATAGTGTTCACAACTGCCTTTTAATAGTGAGAAGGCTGGACCTTGTGGGAAGTTTCTAAACGGGAGTATGGCAAACTACAACATTATAGGCGGGGGCGCGGGTGGGTACACTATGAGCAATTGTTATTGGGTAAGTCCACATCTGACATGGGAGTCATTTAACCAGTTGATCAAAGTTTAGGACTAGCATGTTCCAGTAAAGAGAGATAAGGATGGCAGAGTTAGGGGACCTTGGATGACCAAAGAGGTTGTATATTTGGTCAAACAGGAAAAGAAAGTGCATGCAAAGTTTAAGGGGATGGAATCAGACAGGGCCTTTGAGGAATATAAATAGAAGAGGAAAGAACTCCAGCAGGGGATTAGAATGTCAAACGTGGCCACAAAATGACTGTCACGTGTCAGATGAGAAACAATTCCAGAGCTTTTTATACCTGTATCAAAAACAAAATGAGAAGGTAGCACAACAAATGAAGGAAATTTGTGCTTGGAGTCTGGGGATGTAGGCAAGGTACTAAACAAATAATTTGCATCTATTATCACCAAGGAAGACAGTGAGATCAGTGTGATGAAGACTAACATGCAAGGGTAATTAGACATTAAGAAGGAGGAGGTGTTGGGGCTCTTGAAGATCATTAAGGTGGATAAATCCCCAGGACCTGTCAGGATTTATCCTAGATTATTGAGAGAGGCAAGAGAGAAGATTGTGGGAGCTTTGACAAAGATCTTTGTAGCCATGGGTGGGATCCTGGAGGACTGGAGAGTAGCTAATGTTGTTCCTTTATTTAAGAAGGGAAGTGAAGAGGGTCAGTGAGTCTCATGTCATTGGGAGGGAAGGTACTGGAGAGGATTCTTTAGGATAAGATTTATTCCCATTTGGAAGAGATTAGGTTAATTAGGGACCTAATTTCCATGGTCCCGATGTTGGGGGAGTCTAGAACCGGGGCCACAGTTTAAGAATAAGAGGTAGGCCATTTAGAATGGAGATGAGGAAAAACTTTTTCACCCAGAGAGTTGTGAGTCTGTGGAATTCTCTGCCTCAGAGGGCAGTGGAGGCCGGTTCTCTGGATGCTTTCAAGAGAGAGTTAGACAGAGCTCTTAAAGATAGCGGAGTGAAGGGATATGGGGAAAAGGCAGGAACGGGGTACTGATTGTTGGTGATGAGCCATGATCACATTGAATGGTGGTGCTGGCTCGTGGGGCCGAATGGCCTACTCCTGCACCTACTGTCTATTGACAGTTAGCATGGTTTTGTATATGGCAGGTCATGTCTTACCAACTTGATTGTGTTTTTGCCTCTGGGTGGTGTTATGGAGCTGAGGGATCTAGGAGTGCAGGTGCATGGTTCCTTGAAGGTCGAGTTGCAGGTGGTCAAAAAGGCTTTTGGCACATTGGCCATCATCAGTCAGAGTATTGAGTATAGAAGTTGTGAGGTCATGTTGCAGTTGTATAAGACGTTGGTGAGACCGCATTTAGGATATTGTGTTCAGTTCAGGGCACCATGTTATAGGAAAGATATTGTCAAGCTTGAAAGGGTTGAGAAAATATTTACAAGGACGTTGCAGGGACTAGAGGGTTTGAGCTATAGGAGGAGGTTGAGTAGGCTGGGTCTTTATTCCATGGAGCACAGGAGGATGATGGGAGATCTTACAGAGGTTTACAAAATCATGAGAGGGATAGATCAGGTAGATGCACAGAGTATTTTGCCCAGAGTAGGGGAATCGAGGACCAGAGGACATAGGTTCAAGTTGAAGGGGAAAAGATTTAATCGGAACGGTGTGGGCGATTCACCCACCACCCTTTCACACAAACGGTGGTGGGTGAATGGAACAAGCTGCTAGAGGAGGTAGTTGAGGCTGGGACTATCCCATCGTGTAAGAAACAGTTAGACAGGTACATGGTTAGGATAGGTTCGGAAGGATATGGACCAAGCGCAGGCAAGTGCGAATGGCATGTTGGCCTTTATAACAAGAAGAATTGAATATAGGAGCAAAGAGGTCCTTCTGCAGTTGTACAGAGCCCTAGTGAGACCACACCTGCAGTATTGTGTGCAATTTTGGTCCCCTAATTTGAGGAAGGACATTCTTGCTCATGAGGGAGTGCAGCGTAGGTTTACAAGGTTAATTCCCAGGATGACGGGACTGTCATATGCTGAGAGAATGGAGCAGCTGGGCTTGTACACTCTGGAGTTTAGAAGGATACATATAAGATTGTTATGGGCTTGGAGGTAGGAAACATGTTCCCGATGTTGGGTGAGTCCAGAACCAGGGGCCACAGTTTAAGAATAAGGAGTAAGCCATTTAGAACGGAAACGAGGAAACACTTTTTGTCACAGAGAGTGGTGAGTCTGTGGAATTCTCTGCCTCAGAGGGCGGTGGAGGCAGGTTCTCTAGATGCTTTCAAGAGAGAGCTAGATAGGGCTCTTAAAAATAACGGAGTCAGGGGATATGGGAAGAAGGCAGGAACGGGGTACTGATTGGGGATGATCAGCCATGATCACATTGAATGGCGGTGCTGGCTCGAAGGGCCGAACGGCCTACTCCTGCACCTATTGTCTATTGACTAGTGTAGCTGGGACACGGTGTGGGCAAGTTCGGCCGAAGGGCCTGTTTCCACACCGTATCACTCCATGACTCTATGACAAGAAGGTTGTTGGGCTTTGGAAAGGGTGCAGAGGAGATTTACCAAAATGATACCTGGATTACGGAGTATTTGATACTGGGAGATGTGAGACAGGCTTGGATTATTTTGTCTGGAATGCTGGAGGTTCCAGGGAGACCTCATAGTAGTATTTATATTTATGAGAGGCATAGAAAGGGCACTGAGAGAGTGCAAGTCAAAACCCTTTTCCCAGGATGGAAAAATCAAATACTTGAAGGCATAGCTTTAAGGTGAGAGAGGTAACATTTAACGGAGATGAGCGGGGCAACTATTTTTTGCACAGAAGGTCTGTGAGTGCCTGAAACATGCCGCTAGTATTGATTGTTAAGGCAACTACAATAGTGATATTTTAGATTTTTTTTAATAGGAAAATTGTTAAGCAGGAGGGATATGGATTTAATGCAGGTTGATAAGAGATGGTCTTTGCATAAAATGTATGGCATGGACATTTTGTGCTGAAGGGCCTGTTCTTTTGCTGTACTGCTGTATAAGATAATATTTTCTTTAAAAAGAAAGAAAAATTGTCACAGGTTTTCAACGTTAATGATCCCGTACAAATCAATGGACTGCTGGATATGTGAAGCTGAGAAGCTGGATATGAAGTATATCTGGCTGCTCAACTCGACACTGTCAGGAGCTGCTGCTGGAGTCTGACCTTCAGCATGTTAAACACATCGGCATTAGAATATGTTGATGTGAATGTCAGAAATATGCTGACGCTTAAACTGCGGTTTGCTGGTAGTCCCCAATAAAGCTGCCGACTAAAAATTACCGCAATCCAGCCCGATGAATAGCGCACGTGAAGAATTTGAGCAAAATCTATGGAAATAAAAGTGTTCTTGAAACGGGTGTTCTCAGCACAGTTTACACCCACCAGAAAGGGTGTTCTAATCCAACTATTTCATGCTTCTTTTTAATAGTAAGATTAAATGAGAACTTACCAGTTTGAAGTTTGATTTTAATTTTATGAGGAGTTGGTGATTACGTGAAGAAGTCAATCTTCAAAGCAGCGGTATGCAATTACAGATAACAGAATATTTGAAGTAACATGGTAAGATCAGCAAACATGAGAACTACCATATGACCTTTATGAGAGAGAGGGTTGGGCGTGGTGGGCACGTAATCACCAAGGTAACTCCTCATAAAATAAAGATCAAACTTCAAACTGGTAAGTTCTCATTTAATCTTACTATTTTATTTCGGAGTCACGTGAGTGATTCCGTGAAGAGTTCAAAGCTCTGTGATTTTATGCTGCAGATTCAAATCCCGGCATCTCACTGCATCGATTGACTCAGAATGAGTGAATAATCAACAATGCATTAACCATAACATTGATTCAAATGTATTAATGGCTTATGTGAATAAAGCAATCAATAGCAACCCCTCTATGTCAGGGGAGGCTAAAGTGAACGCAAAACAGAATGG
Organism: Amblyraja radiata; assembly: GCF_010909765.2. Lineage (NCBI taxonomy): Eukaryota > Metazoa > Chordata > Chondrichthyes > Rajiformes > Rajidae > Amblyraja > Amblyraja radiata. The sequence goes on from NC_045959.1 coordinate 35,805,562, forward strand.
GCAAACAGCCCGGGACGGCAATCAGCCTAAGGTAAAAAAAAGTTTAATAATGCATTCACTTGACCATCCTGCGGTCACGAGGATATGGTCGATGGGAACGTCCATTCCGCCCTGATAAAATGAGATGTAAAATCATCAGTGTCAATATCTGCATGAACCAGAACCTGCTTCAGCCACCTTGAAATAGTCTGAACTGACTTTTTCGTGTGTGATTGTTTGTGGCTAAAAAACAATGCTGATTCCACACCTCGTAGGGTTCTGGTGGCCTCGAAATAATATAATAAATAAGTAAATCAAACCTGCCCTCACACATAGACGTGAGTCCGTGGGGTATGTCGAAATACGATCTTAAATCCTGCCACCCTTGGTCTGCTCTGCTTGTGTAGATCAGAATGTAAAACGTAATGGCATCTGCAGTCATTTCCATCCTATCCAGCCGCAGCTTCTGCAATGTCTGCCCTCGTTGTGCTGATCCTAGTGTCATGACTAATGATGTAGCTGGCTTTGGTTAAGTATTGTTAACCCAATGTCATTATCCCATACTGCATATACGTGTACTGGGAAAACTTGTGTTAAAGACATAGTTTACAATCTCGATATCCGGGGTTGAAATAAAACCCGACTGGAAGACGTTAGTAATCTGTACCATATTAAATGTAACTTTAAGATTAAACATACCCCCTTCCCATCTCCTGAATAGGAATGTACTGCTTTTCTGGTGCTCTCCCTGCAATCTGCAGTGAGCACATGATTGGCTCGATATGACAACCCGAGACTTAAGGCAGTCCATTGAGAATGTGTAAATCAATAGTTGTTTTATTATGCAGAGGCTGGTTTCCTGAACCAAAGTTTGAACCAGCAAAGTTTTCGTTTCTTTAGAATAACCTTATACGGTTGGATTATCATGCCCGACGGAAGCGGGAAGCATGTCTGCACAGCCAGTCAGACAGTACGAAAACTAAAGCGAGATCTTGCTGACTTTATTGCAAGACCCGACTGATGAGGCAAAATGGAGAAATGCATAAAAGAACATTCCTCCTTCTTGTGGTGAGAATGTATCTCTCACCACTGTTATACCACATATTTTTGCAATCAGTGAAAAAGCATGAACCATATTTTCATAAATACTTTGTGATTCAATACTTATTCTGTGTTGTCCTGAATCTGAACTTTATGATACACCAGTGGCACGGAATTAGGTAAATATTCCAGGATACTTTACTTGATTGTCATGTGACTAACATCTGTCACCACCTACATGGGATGCGTGTAGCGTCTCTAGCTAGTTGATACCAACAACTGTAGAATTGGCAACTCATGCAAATCTCCTGCACCTCCAACTAGAGATGACATTCACAATTTTTCCCCATCTTAGGGCACTTAGCTGGAGCAATGCTGAATACTGTTTGTTCATCATTGTGACTTGGGTAGCTTCAACTGTTCAAAGCATAAGCTTGTTAACAATCACCCACATGTCATTAGAGAGATTGCTACTTTCCTGACTTGCACAGCTGAGTCACAGCTACTATATTGCCAATACTCTAGATGAATAGAATTGAGCTTTAACAGGTTTCTATTAACTCCCATCTCAATAGTTAAAGATAAATCCCAATGACCAACAAGTCTATTAGGTAACAACTTAAAGTTAGCTGCATGGCTGAGCCCAATTTCTCAAATTTAGATTGAGACTGAACCAATGATTTTAACAAAAAATACAGCGTTAGAATATCATCCAGACAAACATAACAAGTGTTTTCGAACTCCGAGTTGAAACACCGATTTTATAATTTGTTAAATAACCTGGGAATATAGTTTATCCCATTGTGCAATGTCTTACTGTTATTAGTACAGTTAAACGATATTTTTCATAATGAACAGGCCACTCCTGCCATCATTCCATGGGTGCTTTGCACGACAACTCTGCCCAATTTTCGAGCCTGTCTGGAAAACCAACAATTCTGGTTCTAATTCCAAACTTGCTTGGAATGCTAGCATTGTGCCCTCTAAGCAGATGACCATGCTTTTATCCTTTGTATGCTGTACAAACAAGTGTAAATATAACCAACTTGTGAGTGGTCCACTTACCCATGTTTTGGAAGTGCCAGACCCAACTTGTTGAGTAGGACTGATAGGGTGCATGGAACCTGTGCCCAGTTGTCATGCTGCCACCAGCTTCAGTGAACTACCCACTGCCGATGAAGGCATAGGGTGCGTTGTCGCCAAAATGATGAACTCTGCCATTCATCTGTGGTCCCGCTGGAGAGCGCCAGCTGCGCATCTGCGTCGACGGCCGGCTTATTCCTGGTCCAAATCCAGAATCTGCACCTCTCTTGTAGGGATATCTTCTCTGATTTGCCGACCACAGGTGGCTTAATCTTGCTGCGTCTCAGACAGCTGCCCTTTCTAGCGAACGCAGTAATTCCTGAGCCCAGCAGCATTCTTTGCAGCTTCATTTCCTGGGCACGCATGCCACGCCCATCTGACCCCATATCAGCTGGTTTACTGCGGGCACCTTAAGGCGACACGTAGTTCCCCGGGGTCTCGTGTTTCTTTGCGGTCTCATCCATCGTGAGCTCCTGTAGCTGATGGGAGACTAAATAATTTATCGTGGAGGCCAACTCATCTCCCAGCGGCTCTCCTGACTCTGACAGGACTGCGAATCATACTGCCAGGGATGGGACATCTGGTAACTGCCGTTCTTCGCCTGGATTGAACTCACCGTCAGAGTGATTGAACTCAGCTGACCCATGGCACGCGCCTCATCGATGAGGGTGCTATCGATCAGCCCAATACTAGGTGCAGCTGGCGCGGCCTCTTCTGCAGCCTACCGCCGACACCACTCCTGCTCCTGGAGTGTGCCCTGGGGAACAACCTCTGCAAGAGGTACTCCATTTGGGATAACCATTGAAAAAAACTGTATCCAGCCCCGGAGGAATTCTCCGCTCCTGACTCTGGCTAGTCAGTGGGCCTAACAGACTTGCTGGTGGCCTTACGCCCGACTGGCGCTGGCTCTGTGCTTTGCAGCACCCAAGTCTGCAGTCGCCCCGCTTCCGGCCGGCGACTGTGCATTGGTATGAGGCAGCCGTTCACAGACCGCACTCCCGCGGCTGTCTACTGATTTTTTTTTTGCGGCTTGCCTCTTTCCCTTGGTCGTCTTGTCCATGGCGTTGTCCTGGAAGAAATGCACAGCACAGCACCACAGCAAAAAACAACCCGAACTCCAGCTAAGTTTTGTGGCAATTACCTGGGGATTTAAATCCTCACAGCCTCCGTGCGCCAATGCGGCTGGTGCGCTCACATACTAAGCAGCCCTGTCCCAGGCGTTGCTGGCGTGGCCTGTATCTTAAGCCCGCGCTGACACACTAAGCCCTGTCACAGGCGCTGCTGGCGCGGCCTGTACCATAGGCGCGCGCTTACACACTAAGCAGCCCTGTCCCCGGCGCTGCTGGCGCAGCCTGGACCATAGGCGCACGCTTACACACTAAGCAGCCCTGTCCCAGGCTCTGTGGCATGGCCTGTACCATAGGCCCGCGCTGGTGTCTGTGAAGGTGTATAAAATAACTACAGAATGCATACAGAAACATACCTATTTCTGGAAGAGAATCCTTTCAGCCCGACTCCTCCAAGTTCAATAGGGCTGTTTGACTATATCTGTAATCTCACCCCATGCCTGGGGCCCACAGAACGATGATTCTGTGAGCCACTGACCTCACTGTCAGAGACTCTGGCGGTAGCCCCGCCCGCCTGCGTGTTTTACCCGACCCAGGAACACAGCAGGTTTGAAACCACTGACGGCTTTGTCTGTGGCTTTAAAAAAGCGGGGAAAAAACGACATACCCGACTATCCGCATCCGCGGTCGGAACCGGGGTCTCCCCACAGCCCTTAGTCGGTTCACTCGCCGGACTTCGCCAAATCCTGCAGGATACTTCTGTGAAGCGAAGTTCCTGCACGAATATCAACCCTGGTAAGTAATAAAAACTCTGCAGGTTTCAACTTACCATCGGCAGGGAGCGAAGCCCTGCCAGTCCAGTGCCTTGCCATGCGAATGACGTAATGACGTGCATGCACACAGGCGGGCTTCTTCACGGAATCACTCACGTGACTCCAAAGTAAAATCACTATTTCATCATCATTTTAACTGCTGAATTGGTAATGTCAAGAATAATTTTTGTGACTTTTGCTTGATTAGCTTTCTAATCATCACAGTGACCTCGGGAACAATATTGAAATCGAGCCATTAAATTATCTTATGTATCTTCAGAAATTTCCAAGCTTTAGTGAAACCAAACAAAATACTAATGTGTCCGTGTGAACAAAATACCTGGATATTTTAATTATACATGTCTAAACTCGCATTTAATTACATTTCTAAATTGACTTATTTATTCTAATTGGAGATTTCTTCCGTCTTTCTTTTAAAAACTTATCCAAAAGTTTTGATTTCTTCATCCTTCCATTTCAAGAATCAAAAGACTTGTAGTTATACAACAGAGGAACGAGTACTTCAGCTTGCCGTGTCTGTGTTGACCATCAAATATATCATTGCGTTGACCAAGTCCACTCTCTCAATGCCTTGGCAATTCATGTGCTCATCTAGATCACTCCTGTCTGCACCATCAACTCACACACTGAGTTTCACATTCCGAACACCCTCTGGGTGAAACAGTTCTTTTAATGTTCTTCTGAGAACCTCTTTTTCCTTGCCTTATTTCTAAAATCTCTAATCTTGGACACCTCTACTGTGAGGAAAGGATTCCTGTGATCTGCCCTACCAATGTCCCTATCTATTCTCTTGGATGATATCCAACTCAATTCTATATTGGTAGCTTGTTAAAACCAGTAACGTGACCAGATCAATGTTTTACTGGGGATCATGACAGAAGACTTCGTGGCGATCCCCGGAAACGATGGCACGATGAACTCTGTGACGCGTCGGGCGACCAATTCTGTCAACGTGCTGGACGACGACAGAAACCAACAGCGAGCTATGCGTCGTCTGACACACAAGTGAACAAATGTTTTACGCATGCAAAGAGGTTGACAACAAATTAGTGTATTTATAATAACCCTTTCATCCAGATTGCACCAGAGGAGTGAACAAAGCAGCTTCTTGCATCTCCATTTCTTGCATCGTCTCTTATTCATACCCATATTATATCCTGTTATATTTTACAGAGGAAGGGATTATTTGGATCACACAAACTATCTTATTGTTCTTTGCTGTATGAAATCCAGTTTAAAGTTCTTCCTTGCTTTTGCAGAACCTACAATCAATTAGAAACAATGATGTGAATTGACATAGCAACTCAATGAAAATCATTAAGCTGCTTGTCATGATGGGCTACCAATGGCACTTCAATATCGAGGATTATTATGAGGGGTCAGCATCACAGATTGATGTGTTGATGTGCATAAATGAATATATGGCAGATTATAACAAGGGGTATGGGGAGCAAACAGGAACAGGGCACTGATTTTGGATGATCAACCATAATCATATTGAATGATGGTGCTGGCTCGAAGGGCCGAATGGCCTACTCCTGCACCTACTTTCAATCTTTCTATGTTTATCATGGTGTAAAGAGAAATAAATGAGCTAATATTTAGAGCCCTGGTATATGGGTGTATCAGATGTGATCAAAACATGGAAGCCATAACAAAACTCTTTAATACACAGTTCTCTGGGGACTTCAATAGATAATGCTTGTTCCTTTTTTAACATGTGATCATATGCAGTCATTCTCTTGACACTGCAGCTTTAGTTTTGGTTTGCAAAGGGCTGGGGATGTGGTTCTGAGTGTGTGGTATCCAACACTGTGGATGTATCAACATTGAGACCGGATGTATCAACATTTTGTCCTGACCAGAACCGCCTGATAAACAAGGGTATAGGGTGTAGATTGTGATCATTCTCATGTTTACTTCCACTGAAATATCACAGGGCAACTTCTGGGTACAATAGCCAATTCAGCTCCATGTTCTCAGCATCCTTGCATTGCAGAAGAAAATCCAATGTTCCATGAATGCCAGACATCTGAAATAACAGCAAACAATGTTGGAAATAGCAGATTTGATATCATGTCGGATGCTTCGGGTGATTCTTTTGCAATTGTTCATTCTAAATGTTAATTTGGCCATTAGGCTGATATTATTCAACCTTGCACATGAAAATCTTTTTCGTTTTGTGCTGTGAGAAGAACTTCATTTCTGAGGCAGCTTTACCATAATACAAAAATCTCAAGAATTTCCTCAACAAAGATTTTGAGTAATATTCCCCCACAAGGCCAGATAAATAAATAAATAGTAGAAAGAGTATTTAAAAGATTGGACAAGGAGGTAGGTTTTGTGCAAACTGTTAAAGAAGTGAGAGGATAAACAGAATGTGAATGTTTTGATTGGACTGTTCAAGTTTAGTGAAAGTGCATGTAACTGGAGTGCTGTGCAAAAAATAGATATTTGCATTTTCTCAATTAAAACCCTATAATTCACAGTTCACTTTGGATAAATCGAGTCTTTGGATCTGTACTAGTAGTGGCAATCTTTCCATGAAGGTTTGCATGAAATTGTTTTCATTGTTGCATTTAACAATAAATTCTACAGTTTTAATTTAGTGCAGATTATTAATTGTCTTACCACTTATGACAAATATATTTTAATGTGCTGTCAAAGAATCCTTTTATTCAGTGGACACATTGCTGTTAATATTTGAGAGAATTGGTGTTTTTACATATATTTAAAATACTACTTTTTCTAACTACAGCTGAATGTGGAACATCCATAACAAGCAACGAAGGAATCCTGTTATCTCCCAACTATCCTTTGAGCTATGAAAACAACCACGAATGTGTGTACAATATACAGGTGCAAGCAGGGAAAGGAATTAATATTTCAGCCAGAACATTCCACTTAGCACAAGGAGACTCTCTTAAGGTACGATATTTCAAGAACTTAGATGTATGTACTTGTCTATCATTTAAAACATTATACCAATATGCTAAATATTTTACAGCCAACCATTCTTTAAATGTATTTAAACTAATGAAAACATTTCAAAACTTTTTTTAGTGAAGGACTATGTAATATTTTCTAAAATCTTGTTCTTATCCAGTCCACACACAAGATTAGAAGTTGTTCAGCCAGATCTGAACACACTTCTCGGCATCTGCATACCATGGTGTCTGTCTTGTTGCTTCTTGTGCGTGGTGGTGGAAAGATTGGTGGAAACAGGGCTGCGACGTGATCGCTCTTTCCTTGACCCCATTTTCTAAAATAGTATGTCCATATCTTCTATTACACCATAAGGCCCTGTGGAATGTTTGCAAAACAGCTTTAAAAGAAAATTTTCTTTCTTAATGCTAATTAATTATTTCAGTTTTCTTTTCTATTAATATGTAATAGTGTCCAAAGTTTATGAATTACAAACTAAAATTGTCACTGGCATCAAAGATTACGTCTTTACAAGAAGACTCACCTAACTCGAGGTGTCAATTCCCGTAATTCCAGGAGGATGTAAGTACGCATAATATCTGCTCAGAATATGGACCAAAAAAAAGCCTAAACGATTTAATAACTCTAATCTCTTGCATCTTCTGTCAAAATCTTTGTTTTAAGTTGCAGCATCAAACAATCTTTCAAAATAGTGAAATCTATCTCTGAAATTGTTCAATTTTATGGAACCTACAATGTAATAGGGATCGATGTGAAAGGCGAGATGCGTAAGGAATTACAAGTATTGTATTTGAATGCGCGAAGTATAAGAAGTAAAGTAGATGAGCTTGAGGCTCAGTTAGAGGTTGGTAGATATGACATTGTAGGGATTACCGAGACGTGGCTGCAGGAGGATCAAGCCTGGGAACTTAATATTCAGGGTTGTACATCCTATACAAAGGACAGGCAGGTGGGCAGAGGAGGGGGGGTAGCTCTGCTGGTGAGCGATGGAATTCAGTCCCTTGCGAGGCTTGTGGCTAAAGGGATCAGGGGGTATGGAGAGAAGGCAGGTACAGGATACTGAGTTGGATGATCAGCCATGATCATATTGAATGGCGGTGCGGGCTCGAAGGGCCGAATGGCCTACTCCTGCACCTATTTTCTATGTTTCTATGTTTCTATGTAAGACATAGGGACTGAGGAGGTAGAATCACTGTGGATTGAGTTGAGGAATTGTAAAGGCAAGAAGACACTAATTGGTGTTATTTACAGACCCCCAAATAGTAGCCTGGATGTAGGGTGTAAGTTGCAGCAGGAGTTAAAACTAGCATGTAACAAAAGTAATGCCACTGTGGCGATGGGGGATTTCAATATGCTGGTAGACTGCAAAAATCAGGTTGGTTCAGGAGCCCATGAAAGAGAGTTTGTAGAGTGCCTCCGAGATGAATCCTTAGAGCAGCTTGTAATGAAGCCGACCAGAGAAAAGGCAATTCTGGATTTAGTGTTGTCCAATGAACCAGAATTGATAAGAGAACTCGAGGTAAACGAACCGCTTGGAGGTGGTGATCATAATATGAGTAGTTTTAATCTGCAATTTGAGATGGAGAAGGTTAAAAGGGAAGTGTCAGTTATGCAATTCAACAAAGGGGACGATGAAGGCATGAGAGAGGAGCTGGCCAAGGTAAACTGGAAAGGGATCCTAGCAGGAATGACGGTGGAACAGCAATGGCAGGAATTTCTGGGCATAATCCGGAAGACGCAAGATCATTTCATTCCAAAAAGGAAGAAAGATTCTAAGGGGAGTAGGAGGCAACCGTGGCTGACAAGAGAAGAGGGATAGAATAAAACTAAAAGAAAAGATGTATAACGCAGGAAAGAGTAGCCAGAAGCCAGAGGATTGGGAAACTTTCATAGGACAACAGGAGGAAACAAAACGGCAAAACGGGCTGAAAAGATTAATTACGAGGGGAAGTTGGCCAGGAATATAAAGAAGGACAGTAAAAGCTTCTTTAGATATGTTAAGGGAAAAAGAGTAGCAAAATCAAATGTTTGTATCTTGAATGCAGACACGGGAGAAATTATTATGGGCAACAAGGAAATGGCAGAAGAGTTGAACAGGTACTTTTGATCTATCTTCACTAAGGAAGACATAAACAATCTCCCAGAAGTACTGGAGGACAGAGGATCAAAGGGGGTAGAGGAACTGAAAGAAATTATCATTAGGCGAGAAATAGTATTGGGTAGGCTAATGGGACTGAAGGATGATAAATCCCCTGGGCCTGATGGTCTGCATCCCAGGATCCTCAGAGAGGTGGCTCTAGAAATAGTGGACGCATTGGCGATCATTTTCCAATGTTCAATAGATTCAGAATCAGTTCCTGTGGATTGGAGGATAGCTAATGTTATCCCACTTTTCAAGAAAGGAGCGGGAGAGAAAACGGGGAATTACAGACCAGTTAGCCTGACTTCGGTGGTGGGAAAGATGCTGGAGTCAATCATTAAATGGGGTATTTAGATAGCAGTAATAGGATTAGTCCAAGTCAGCATGGATTTATGAAAGGAAAATCATGCTTGACTAATCTCCTGAAATTTTTTGAGGATGTGACGAGCAAAATGGATGAAGGGGAGCCAGTGGATGTAATGTATCTAGACTTTCAGAAAGCCTTTGATAAGGTCCCGCATGGGAGACTGGTGACTAAAATTAGAGCACATGGTATTGGGGTAAGGTGTTGATGTGGATAGAAAATTGGTTGGCAGACAGGAAGCAAAGAGTAGGAGTGAACGGGTCCTTTTCAGAACGGCAGGCAGTGACAAGTGGAGTGCCGCAAGGCTCAGTGTTGGGGCCTCAACTGTTTACCATATATATTAATGATTTGGAGGAGGGAATTAGGAGCAACACTAGCAAGTCTGCGGATGGCACAAAGCTGGGTGGCAGTGTGAACTGTGTAGAAGATGTTAGGAAGTTGCAGGGTGACCTGGACAGGTTGAGTGTGTGGGCAGATGCGTGGCAGATGCAGTATAATATAGATAAATGTGAGGTTATCCACTTTGGTGGCAAAAACAATGGGGGCAGATTATTATCTCAATGAGGTTAGGTTAGATAAGGGGGAGGTACTGTCCTTGTACACCGGTCACTGAAAGTTCGCTTGCAGGTACAGCAGGCAGTGAAGAAAGCTAATGGAATGTTGGCCTTCATAACAAGAGGATTTCAGTATAGGAGTAGAGAGGTTCTTCTGCAGTTGTACAGGGCTCTGGTAAGAACACATCTGGAGTATTGTGTTCAGTTTTGGTCTCCTAATTTGAGGAAGGACATCCTTGTGATTGAGGCAGTGCAGCGTAGGTTCACGAGATTGATCCCTGGGATAGCGGGACTGTCATATGAGGAAAGATTGAAAAGACTAGGCTTGTATTCACTGGAGTTTAGAAGGATGAGGGGGGATCTTGTAGAAACATATAAAATTATAAAAGGACTGGACAAGCTAGATGCAGGAAAAATGTTCCCAATGTTGGGCAAGTCCAGAACCAGGGGCCACAGTCTTAGAATAAAGGGGAGGTTATTTAAGACTGAGGTGAGAAAAAACTTTTTCACCCAGAGAGTTGTGAATTTGTGGAATTCCCTGCCACAGAGGGCAGTGGAGGCCAAATCACTGAATGGATTTAAGAGAGAGTTAGATAGAGCTCTAGGGGCTGGTGGAATCAAAGTATGTGGGGAGAAGGCAGGCACGGGGTATTGATTAGGGATGATCAGCCATGTTCACAATGAATGGCGGTGCTGGCTTGTTGGGCCGAACGGCCTCCTCCTGCACCTATTTTCTTGTGTTTCTATGTTTCTATGTCCGTTTGAAGAAAACATCATTATTGTTTCTTGTGCATCTTTGCTCTCCATAAGGGAATAATTAGTTCTTCATCATGTACACAGCTACAAACTACTTAAAATGAACATTACTATTCTACCACGTTTGTTTCCAGAGGGGAATGTTATATGGGAGTGATTTAGTAAAAAATGCTGATTGCAAAATAGTTATGTCTTTCATGCCCACTGAGTTTTACAACTGAGGCTGGGAAAAGTAAATTATTGAATTCAACAATGATACATTTAAGCATATTTTATGTTTATTAAAATGTATAAATTTGACAGTGTGCACAAGATTCAGTGTGGTGATGAAGCTTGTATTAAAAAATGCCAAGAACATTGAAAGATTTAGCATTCTGGAGCTCGATGGAAAAATGTTTTGAGATGATTTTCATTTGAATCTGTAAGGTAATTTAGCATCAGAGTAAGAGCTGATCATTTGACTATTAATTGACATCATTGTCATTATGTGACAGTAAAATTTCAAGTCTGCTATGAAAGTTCCAAATAAATCAACCCAATTTTTAATCATATGCCTGGTTCGGAGATAGATCGGTACATTTAGATCAGATGAATTCATTCCAGACCAAAGCAGTTTTTCTTTTACATTCAGCAAATATGAAGATGATGTGAATAATAATTATATCATCAAATCTACAATAAAACAGTTTTTTACTAAAAGTATGTGACGCGAGCACAATACCCAATTGATTGGCTTTGTAGAGACATGAGCAGTGTCGATGGCAGGATCTTCTCTTTATTAATGGTGGTGAACAATGAATGATAAATCAACTCTCACAGGCAGCTTTGCTGATTCAGTAGACAGGGTATGTGCTGCAATGCATGACCAGTCTGCCATTTTATTGTGGAGACAAGCTAGACAATGAGCCTTTGGGAGAGGAAGACTTGGACAGGGCACCGCGAAGACTTCCTCACTGCTGAAGTAAATGGAATAGCATCATATCCAAGCAGTTTAGAAATTACCTATATTAGAAACATAAAAACATAGAAAATAGGTGCAGGAGGAGGCCATTCGGCCCTTCGAGCCAGCACCGCCATTCATTGTGATCATGGCTGATCGTCCCCAATCAATAACCCATGCCTGCCTTCTCCCCATATCCCTTGATTCTACTAGCCCCTAGAGCTCTATCTAACTCTCTCATATTCATGCAGATATTTCATACTCATAAGAAGTCATGTCATTTATCTGCAAAGGATTGTTTGGATATTTTGAAATATTTACCGGAGGCAAATCCACACAATCCACACAGGGATAAAATTACTTTTCAAGAGTTGAAGTGCAGAATTTGTTTCACAGCCCATCACACCTTGAACAACAAAGTGTGATTTTTTTTTTTTCCAAAGTGCTTACCTGGAGAAAAGTTTAAAGCGTAGGAAGGCCTTATTTGATCGCTGAAGATTATGCTGGAGAAAGTTGCATAACTATGCTCCCTGTGGAGAAACCGAAAGATAAAATTTACAGCAGCTTCTGGGTATCCGCATTTAACTTTGTATTTGCATATTCCTGCGGCTTCAGTTTCACCTTGTAGCGTTGGGGAATCCTGATAGATTTGCTGTCATGACAACACTTGGATTGTTGTGCCACCTTAAAGTTGTGAAGTGACTCACAGTTTGGTTGCTCCTCCTTTCCACAGTGTTGTCTCGTACTTCTGAAGGGCAAAAGCTGACAGTGAGAACTGAAGTAAAGGGCCTGTCCTACTTAGGTGATTGTTTTTGGCGACTACAGGCGACTGCAGCAACATTTTCAACATGTTGAACATTTTTCAGCGACAGTGGTGACAATTTTTGCTGTCGTAGGTTGTCACCAGGTGTCGTAGGTGAATTCCATTAAAAGCAGTCCCTGGCAGTCGACTAAAGAGTCACCGAAGTGGGACAGGCCCTTAAGCATCCTGATTAAAAGGTGTTTACATTTTAATGTGTGTGCAATATCTGGAGTAATTCCATGGTAAGATAAACTGTGTCGGGGAACAAAGAACTAGGTTAAAAGAGATGAAGTAAACATCAGGGCTGAAACAAGAAAAAATACTTATGCGAAGGATCATCATCACCATCTACACACAATTGTCTTCAGCGTAGTTTCATTTCAGATAATTAAATGATAATTAAGAGGACAATGTTTTAGTGGTTTAATTACCACAGCAGTTGGGGAATTTAGATTTAGTTAATTAAATAATCTGGAAAATAAAAAAGAATCATGAGTGGTTACCATGAAACTAATAGATGGTTGTAAAGATCCATCTAGTTCACGTATCATTGAGGAAAGGAAATGTGCCACCCTTACACCGACAGGACTGTACCTGAATCTAGAGCTACAGGTCACATAGTTATACCACATCTGTCCCAATCGAGACAGACATTAAATGATGATATTGCCAGTGAGGCTCATATTTCCACGAGGGAATTGAAAGAATGATGCGATCAGGAGCTCGGCCTTGATTATCATGCATTATTGGTCATGCATATGGCATTTTTCTCCCTAATGTTTGTCATTGAAAACCCATGCAATAAGGAGAGTTTTCTTTGTGAAAAATGTTTATTTGGTGAGGATTGTGTGATTTGAATAGGCTAATGAGGTTCAAAAGATGGAACTTCTCCTTCAGAGTTAGATGACTGTAATTTAAGAACCTTTAGACATGATTAGGTATGTCAGTGCAGTGTCTGAATAGCAGAATGCTGTACTACTGTCTGTGGTCATCCATTAGATGAAAGGTCAAGCAGAAATCAACTTTTCCCTGTGGGTGGACATAAACAATCCCATTATGCAAGGAAGACAATAATTGAAGTATGTATATAAGTGGTGATCTTTATCTCATAATTCTTGTCTCTGAACATACATTAACCTGGATATTCAATCCCATGTTGCATGTTTTATCTTTCTTACACACTGTGTAATTGAGTAGAAAAATTTATCACTCAGAGACAGGTGAATATTTGATAAACATAGCCTCAAAATGCTGGAGTAACTCAGCGGGACAGGCAGCACCTCTTGAGAGAAGGAATGGGTGAAGTTTCAGATCCAGACCCCTCTTCAGACTGAAGAAGGGTTTCGACCAGAAACATCACCCATTCGTTCTCTCCAGAGATGTTGCCTGTCCCGCTGAGTTACTCCAGCATTTTGTGTCTGCGGTGTAAACCAGCATCAGCTGTTCTACACATATTCAGGATAGCCATTAATTACTCAGTCTGATCAGTGATTCTAGGCACACAAACACAATAAGGAGAAATTCTGATGCCAGCACCTTCGTGTGTGCTACACAGATTCATGGACAGAACTGGATGTTCAATTGTGAAACCACTTTGCAGACAACACATATTAGAATCCTCTGCTACAACTTTGAAGCGTGCTTACACAATAAAAGACTGATGTGGTTTCAGTCAGACCTTAATGAAACTGTGAAGCCTGCTCAATCATTAATTGAACCCTGAGTCACTGATGGATTATACATCATTGATTAACCATCTCCTTTCCCTGCATACATGGACTTCAACTTTAATTGTTTGAGCAATAACAGACCAGATCATTCCCAGGGTACAAACTTCCATTGCCACAGTGTCCAAATATCTCTCCCAGCAGTAAGTCATCTAATTCAGCCTCACAATTTGGCTTTGTAGTATTGTTCCTTAACAATAATATGTATGATCTATTGCTGCCTTCTGTTTTCACGTGTCACATTTTAAATCATACGAACAGGTGAATTTTTCATTGGGTAGAAATAGTAAAAATCTCCAAAAACAGATGGTAAGTTAGAAACCTGATATAAACATTCTGCTTTCTGATTTCATCCAGGCCTGTTATGAAATGGATGCCTGCGAGATGGTAGTAAACTTAAGTGTGTTAGCTGCTGTATGCTGTATTGTGGGGATAGAAGTCTGGTCTGGAATGTTTGTCATATGCAGCAGATACGTTCCCCAGCAATTGTGTGGCTGCACCCGCTAAGTTTCCCCAGCAATTGTGTGTACCTTCGATATTCCAGCATCTGCAGTTCCCTTTTGAACACTTTGTCTACTCCACTGCGATATCTTCTCAAGGTATGCCTACTTTGAAGAAGCGGAAGGGTTTTGGCCCGAAACGTCGCCTATTTCCTTCGCTCCATAGATGCTGCTGCACCCGCTGAGTTTCCCCAGCAATTGTGTGTACCTGAACTGGAACAATGACATTTTTGCTTGCTGCAGAAACATTAGATGCAACAACAACAAAATAAAACATATATATAGTTTAAGGAACTCAGCGGGACAGGCAGCATCCTTGGAGAGAAGGAATGGGTGATGTTTCGGGTCGAGACCCTTCTTCAGTCTGAATGTTTGATATGTTGAACTCAGAATGTTCACTATTGTGTTTGCTCTGCGCATTTGTTTTATTTTGCACTATCATGGTCTAGTTTATTTAGAATAACTGATATTAAGGAAGAGCAGATGCTGGTTTAAACCAAAGATAGACACAAAATCCTGCAGTAACTCAGCGGGACAGGCAGCATCTCTGGAGAGAAGGAATGGGTGACGTTTCAGATCGAGACCTTCAGACTGAAAAAGGGTCTGAAAAAACTCCAGGATTTTGTGACTATCTTTGGTTTAAACCAGCATCTGCAGTTCCTGCAGATAAAGATAGCGGAGTCAGGGGATATGGGGAAAAGGCAGGAACGGGGTACTGATTGTGGCTGCTCAGCCATGATCACTTTGAATGGTGGTGCTGGCTTGAAGGGCCGAATGGCCTACTCCTGCACCTATTGTCTATTGTCTATCTCCATCTCTCTTCTCCTGCTTTCTCCCGCCCTTTAAAATCACAATTGTAACTGATTACAATCGGTCTGAAGAAGACACTTGACATGAAACATTGCCTATCCATTCTCTTCATGGATGCTGCCTGACTTGCTGAAGTACTCCAGTGCTTTGTGTTTTGCTCAAGATTCCTGCCTCTGAAGTGTCTTGTGTCTTTTTGAGAGCAACTTTGTTGTTCTGGCACAACTGAACCAAATTATCGATCTCCTTCCTTAACTGACTCCGTGCTACCCATTATTTGACTAATGACAGTGGTACCATTAACACATTTAAAGAAGACTTCAGGTGGCGCCATGGAGCAGTAAGAGGCGCTCCTTTTAGCTCCGCTCCGAAAAACGCGCAAAAAACGCGTTAAAATACCTGAAAAAGAAAACGGACTGAACAAATAACCACATAACGGCAGATGTCCGACGTCGCATAAGTGACGTCATCAGAAATTGACGTATACCGACTGAATACCGGTATTTTAAATGAATAAACGGATTCTGCCTACTCCACCTCAGACTAGGCAAAGAACCCGACTGCAGGTTCTGCAAGAGAAGGAAACTTCTGAAGATTCTGAACTTATTCCTACCATGGAAGAGCAAATACAAGAACATGAACAAGCTTTAAGACGGGCTATGGCAAAAGACTTTGGAGACATTTTGACTGAAAAGCTTGGAAGTCTAGAAACAAAACTTGATGTCGGGAATAAAGAAATCTGTGGAAAAATTAACACTCTACAAGTTCGAATCGAAGAGGTAAACTCCGTTTTGAAAGGAGATATTAAAAGGATTGAAGAAGATATTAGCAAAAAGTTGGAACCCATTCTCATCACCTCAAAATAACAAAACGACGCTATCAGAGAACTCGAGGCTACTACTGCTGACATCTCTGACACAACGCAAAGGACTGAAGAAAGATCTAGACCGTGTTTCTGGGCAACTGGCCAGAATGACCGACAAATGCCTAGATCTTGAAGCTCAGTCTAGACGTCAAAACTTAAGAATTGTTGGAGTGAAGGAAGGGAAGGAAAGTGGAAAAGATTCTCGGGTTTTCACTGCCAACTTACTTCAACAGGTATTTAATCTGCCTGAGAGACCTAAAATTGATCAGGCACATCGAGTTCAGAGAGTCCGATCAGGGGCTGGAGCCCCACCAAGACAAATTATTCTTAAACTACATGACCTATCAGTTCTTGAAGACATCATGAAGAAAGTGGCAAGCGCAAGAACCCTGATGTTTGAAGGAGAAAATATAAGAATCTTTAGAGACTGGCCAGCAGAGGTGGTCAAGAAGCGAGCACTTTTCACCAAGACCCGTGTTATCCTCAGAGACATTCCAGACTTAAGATATGGAATTATGTATCCTGCCAAATTAAGGGTCACATACGAAGAATCGGAGCGTTTCTTCACCGACCCAGAAGATGCATTTAAATACGCACAAGCGGGCTAATAATGGGAAAAAAGCTCATACTTAAATTCTGGAAAAATGCGCCCACACCAACAATAAAAATGTGGACATCAAATATGTTTGAAACATTACATCTGGAAGAGATGAGATTCCTCTTAGCAGGTAAAGCAAACCAATTCCAAAAGACGTGGTCTACGTTTATGGACCTATTACAAGCATGAGGTGCAATAGTAATTTAAAAAATAAATAAATAAATAAATGGTATCAGGACCTGGCATTGGGAGGTAAAACAACAAAAACAGACTTGGTTGGTAGTCTTTCTGCGGAGTTTAATGTTATAATAGAGCGATTGTCCTTACTTTCTTTTTCTTTCTTTTCTAGGGTCTACTTTCTTACTTTACTTCCTTCTCTAACTTCTTTTCTAAGGGGCTTTCTTTTCCCAACACTCTCTTGCACTTCACAACTATTGCGCACCTTCTTTACTTTCCTTACTTCTATCTTTTTCTTAAAGCTTTAAAAAAAAAATGAAGCGGTACAAAAAATGTATTAAGATATATGTGTTGTGTGTTATTGTAATTTACCGTACTTCTAATAAAAATAATTTAAAAAAATAAAATAAATAAATACGCACAAGATTTAAAAAAGGACTTAAAGGGATAAGTAGATAAGTAATATTTGTTATTGCTCTGTATGATTACCAGGGCTATGGCCTACTGAACATTCACTGAACCTGTTTGTTAAATCGTGTGTTTAGATTACACCTTTTATATGTATTTATAAGGGGTAGACTGATATAATGTGTTTTTTTTAAAAGATATATATAAAAACCTGCATATAAGATGGCCGACAGGTTCACAGGCGGTTAAGTCTAGACATACTTATCAGAGATAGATTGGAATGTAAGCGGGGAGACTGTTCAAGGTCCCCGTATTTACGAGGAGAGTGTTCAAGATCTTTGAACTACTCAGCATTGAAAACAATTTAAATGTATGGTAACAGCATAATACACTAACAAATTATATAATTAAAGCTATAATGATCACATAAAATACTAACAAACGTACTAAACCGTTTATTTTAACCTAATACCTAATACTAACCCGTTTATTTTAACCTAATAGTTATGAGATTTACTAATTCTAGGTAACGGTCAATGTATCGGTTTATACTTAAAATATGGTTAATATCTATCCTATTGGGGGGGGTTGGAATTTCCAGCAATTACCAGGTCAGAGCGAGAGGGAATATGTTAGAAAGTTGGTTGAGGAGAGGTAAGGGAATCAATAGTTAGGGGGGCAGGCGATAGAATAAGGAGATGTGAGATGGGGAAACAGTAGGTTATTGTAGTCTGGATTTAGTGTGGACTATCGGGTGAACTTGGGTGGGATAAGACAGTTAGAGAAGAGAGTAAGTCGCAGGGCGACTCTAGTAGAGGAAGAGGGGTCAAGCAGGTGAAGATGGGTATCGGTAAGTGGTAGTATGAGGTGAGGAGGTTTAGAAGTGTATTAGACTGATAGGGAAGTGGTGGGATTGTTGATGGCGGTTTGACAGGAGAGGAGAGAGAGAGGGAGAAAGTTCTCGTTCTGCCGATGAGCTTGCTGGAGGTTCTAATTAACCCCTTCAAGCCTGACGATTTTTAACCGGTTATGTACTTAACATACTAATATCAATAAGCAAGACTTTTTAATTTAAATAGGGTATTTATTATTTAATACTCAGAGCCAAGCTATAAGAAGAAATGTAACTCTCTCAGAGGAAATTATTTACGGTCTGCTTTCTGTTTTTTCTTTTTACATATCTTGTTTAGTCCGTTTTTTTTTTTTGCAATATTATTCTGTAAGGGGTGGAGCTAAATGTAACCAACATCCAAGGAAGCTCACATGAAATATCCCACCAGGGGGTGGGCTGCACGCACAGTGTCTTCAAACACTGTTTTTTTTTTTGGTATTATTTACATTATTTAGCACTTTTTTCGCTTATTCTTCTCAAGGCACTTTTTCTTGCGATATACCTGCAGGGTTTTGTAATTGGGATCACCCACCCACTAACCAGAAGGTTGATTTATTGCGTTGCCCCATCTGAAACAAGGGAATCCATGTAAGCTATAATGCAAGACGACCCTCTGAAGAAAACTGGAGGAATTACATTTTGTAGTTGGAATATTAGGGGCGTTAATGAGCCAATTAAAAGAGATAAGTTTCTTGCCCAATTAAAATCGATTAATGCTGATATAATATTTTTACAGGAGATGCACCTCAAAGATCGAGCTCATATCAGTCTGAAGGCTAACTGGATTGGTCAAATATATCACTCCTCTTTTCTCTCCAAAACCAGAGGTACTTCAATATAATTTGTAAGGGTATACCATTTAAACATAAAACCACCATAGCAGATAAAGATGTTAGGTACGTCATAGTATCTGGGGAGATATTTTCTACACAACTTACTATGGTGAATATCTACGCTCCCAACTTTGATAATCCACAATTTTTATTCCACCCAGCAAAACCTGATAATCGGGGGAGATTTCAACTGTATTTTGGATCAATATTTGGATAAATCCACACAACAAAAGAGATACAACACAAAATCAAAATCCTGCAAACTCCTAAATACATATATAAAAAATACAAATATAACAGACGTATGGAGGATTGCAAATTCATCCGGAAGAGAATATTCCTTTTATTCATCCGCACATCATACTTATACACGTATTGACTATTTTCTGGTGGACACAAAATTAATACCTTTTACAACTAATCCCAAATATCATAATAGTATTATTTCCGACCATTCCCTGCTAACCTTCTCCCTAAAACTAGAAGGAATGTACAATAAAAAATTGTTTTGGATATTTAATCCCCAAATACTAACTAACCCAGTTTGCTGTGAATATTTAAAACAACAGATGGAATTCTTTTTTGAGACCAAAGATACTCCAGGTATTTCGGCTTCATTACTATGGGAATCCATTAAGGCCTCTATTAGAGGTTCTATCATTTCATATCAAGCATATCAAACAAAAAGAACAGGACAGAACAATTGCAATTGGAAGAACAGATCATAGAAACATATAAAAGAGGTGCAGGAGTAGGCCATTCGGCCCTTCGAGCCTGCACCGCCATTCAATATGATCATGGCTGATCATCCAACTCAGTATCCTGTACCTGCCTTCTCTCCATACCCCCTGATCCCTTTAGCCACAAGGGCCACATCTAATTCCCTCTTAAATATAGCCAATGAACTGGCCTCAACTACCTTCTGTGGCAGAGAATTCCAGAGATTCACCACTCTCTGTGTGAAAAACGTTTTTCTCATCTCGGTCCTAAACGATTTCCCCCTTATCCTTAAACTGTGACCCCTTGTTCTGGACTTCCCCAACATCGGGAACAATCTTCCTGCATCTAGCCTGTCCAACCCCTTAAGAATTTTGTAAGTTTCTATAAGATTCCCCCCTCAATATTCTAAATTCTAGCGAGTACAAGCCGAGTCTATCCAGTCTTTCTTCATATGAAAGTCCTGACATCCCAGGAAACAGTCTGGTGAACCTTCTCTGTACTCCCTCTATGGCAAGAATGTATTTCCTCAGATTAGGTCATACAGCTGGATTCAGGAAATGTGACAGATCCGTCTATGGACAAACATAATAAGATAGCAATATTAAAATTCAAGCTAAATCGAATTCTCTCTGCAAGAGTTATCAGGCTATTTCAAATTACTAAACAGGAAAACTTTGAATTTGGCGACAAACCGCATAAACTTCTAGCATGTTAGTAGAGAAAAGTGGAAAAGGATCATACTATTCAAAAAATCAGATCAGAAAAAGGCGAACTGTTCACACTTCCAAAAGATATTAACGAAAGATTTGCCCAATTCTATCAAAATTTATATACATCCAAAACATCAACAGAAACGAGAAAAATTACAAGCTTCCTTGATAACTGTAATCTTCCGTAACTCAACGTGGCGGAATGCGATGAATTAGGAGCAATTAAAGAAATCGAAGAGACTATCAATTCATTGAAGAATGGCAAAACACCAGGCCCTGACGGGTTTAGTAATGAAATTTATAAAAAATTCTATGATGTAGTCTCCCCGCGTTTACATAACCTTTATATACATGCATTTAAAGAACAGATGCTACCACAAACTTTAGCCAAATCAACTATTACACTGATACCCAATAAAGATAAAGATCTGGAAGACCCGGGATCATACAGATCAATTGCCCTGTTAAATACAGATCAGAAAATATTAGCTAAAACCCTGGCCAAGAAGATTAAGTAAATACGTTAATAAATTAATACATTCTGATCAAACTGGGTTTATACCCAAGAGACACTCGTTTAACAATTTGAGACGCCTGTTTAATATAATGTACTCACACAGAACGATAAAGGAAGACTTATCAATTATTTCATTAGACGCAGAAAAAGCATTTGACCAAGTAGAATGGAAATATCTTTTTACAGTATTGCAAAAATTCCAGCTGGGAGAAAATTGTATTTCATGGATAAAATTGCTATATGACAAGCCGACTGCCAGAATACTGACTAATCATGTACTCTCACCTAAATTTCAACTATCCAGGGGCATTAGACAGTGATGTGCATTATCACCCCTGTTATTTGCCCTCGCGATTGAACCCTTAGCAGAAAGTATAAGAGTACATCCGAATATTCACGGCTATAACACTAGATATTCTAATAATAAAATATAATTATATGCAGACAATGTATTATTATATATCACCAATTCCCAAGTTAGCATTCCAAGTATACTAAATCTTATAGAGGAATTCGGTTCCTTTTCAGGATATAGAATAAATTGGAACAAAAGTGAAATAATGTCAATAAAACCTCAAGATCCGACACACCTTCTAAAATTCCCTTTTAGAATTGCTACGGAAAAATTTAGTTCACGTAACTAGAAAATACACTTCTCTATTTCAAACAAACTTTCCTCCATTAATTACCAAATTAAATGCCCTTACTCAATTTTGGAAAATGCTTCCGATGTCTCTCATAGGCAGAATAAATGCCATAAAGATGATCTTCCTTCCACAAATCCTGTACTTATTTCAATCAATACGGATTTATCTTCCTAAATTTTTTTTTTTAACTTGACTCTCTGATCACAAACTTTATTTGGGATTATAAAACATTTTAAGAAAATATTTAATAATATTCCTATATCCACTCAACACAATTTAATAATTGGAGGTGATTTAAATTGTACTTTAGATAATTATCTAGATAGATCATCCGCAAAAAGGAAAGCTGCCTCGAAATCAAGTAAATTCATAAATGCTTTTATCAATACATCTAATATTAAAGACATCTGGAGGTTAGATAACCCATCCGGACGAGAATATTCTTTTTTCTCGCCCGTACATGGAACCTATTCGAGGATAGATTATTTTTTAATAGATTCTAAATTACTTCCTTTTACGTATGATGCAAAATATCATAATATTATCATCTCGGATCATGCGCCATTAACATTTAAGATAAAATTAAAAGATATATCTAATAAAACTACTACCTGGAGATTTAACCCTCAGATATTAAAGGACAATGACTGTTGTAAATATGTGATGGATCAGATTAAATTATTTTTTGAAACTAATGATAATCCTGAAACTTCTCCATCACTATTTTGGGACACATTTAAGGCATTCATGCGTGGCGCAATAATATCCGCACAAGCACATCTCAATAAAGAAAATCGAAAAATAGAACAAAATTTAGAAAATGAGATAAAACGTCTAGATAATGAAAATATAAAACAGCCTTCCAAAGAGTTAAGTAATAAAATTGCATCAGTAAAATATAGATTAAATAAAATATATTCTAATCAAGTGATTAAACTTTTTCAACAAACTAAGCAAGTGTATTTTGAATTTGGAGATAAGCCACAAAAATTACTAGCACGACAGCTTAGAAAATTAGAAGATGAGAAGATGATACACGGAATTAGATCTGAGTATGGAAATATATTAATTACTCCAAAAGATATTAATGATAGATTTTTACAATATTATAAAAATCTTTATTCGTCAAAACTAACAGGACAAACAGATAGTATGGAAATATTTTTACAAGAATGTCAAATCAATAGCTTAGATCAGGAAGGTAGAGAATTGTTAAATGCTGAAATAACAGTAAAAGATATTATAGAATCAATTAGTTCGTTTAAGAACGGAAAAGCAGCGGGCCCAGATGGCCTGAGTGCAGAATTTTATTAAAAATTTCAAGATCTGATTTCCCCAAGATTACAAATAATGTATAGATATGCATATGACCAAGGAAAATTACCAGAATCTTTAAATGAATCCACAATTACACTCATCCCTAAAGTAGATAAGGATTTGGAAGATCCTGGATCATATAGAGCGATTGCCCTTTTAAATACAGACCAAAAAATATTAACTAAGGTCTTATCTAGGAGATTAAGTTTAGTGATCTCTAAATTAATACATTATGATCAAACAGGTTTTATCCCAAAACGTTACTCATCCCATAATCTCAGACGTTTGTTTAATATTATATATTCAAAAAGAATACGAGATACGGAACTAGCGGTTATATCACTAGATGCAGAAAAAGCGTTTGATCAGGTGGAATGGATGTATTTATTTAATATAATGGAAAAGTTTCAATTGGGGGATAGATTTTGTAAATGGGTAAGAATTTTATACTCGAATCCTATGGCAAGAATTTTGACTAACCAAATTTTATCAGCCAAATTCAAACTCTCTAGGGGATGCAGACAGGGATGTCCGTTATCACCCTTATTGTTCGCATTGATGATAGAACCATTGGCGGAAAAAATTAGATCTGAACCTGAAATATATGGCTATAATACTGATACAACAATTAATAAAATTTCTTTATATGCAGATGATGTTTTGATTTATATTACAAAACCGGAAATTAGTATTCCCAACCTGCTAAACATTATAACTAAGTTTGGTGCATTTTCTGGGTATAGGATTAATTGGGATAAAAGCGAGATTATGCCAATAACAGGAATAAATCTTAATACATTACAACAATACCCATTAAAAGTAGTTACAGACAAACTTAAATATTTAGGGATTAACGTAACTAAAACTCATAACTCATTAATAAAATCCAACTATCCTCAACTATTAGATAAACTTAGAAAAAATATTTTATATTGGAAAACACTGCCTATATCCATGATTGGTAGAATAAGTGCCATAAAGATGGTATTTCTACCGCAGTTGTTATATTTGTTTCAGGCTATTCCTTTTTTTCTTCCGAAAACTTTTTTAAAAAAATTGATAATATTGTCAATAGCTTTATTTGGGATTATAAAAATCACAGAATAAATAAAAAACATCTATGCAAAGCTAAGATAAATGGAGGATTAGCACTTCCAAACTTTTTATATTATTTTTGGGCTGTTCAGATTAAGAATATGAATTTCTGGTGGGTAAATATGGATCATGAACCGACATGGTTAAATATAGAAAAGGAGGACTGTCTACCTTTCAATGTAGGTTCGATAATTTTTGCACCAACGGAAGTACAAAAAAAATATTATAAAGACAACCTAATAATATATAATAATAGACGTATTTGGAAACAAATAGTTAAGACTCTACACTTGGATAATCTCTCATTTAGATTACCAATTATGAATAATCCATCGTTTAAACCTGCTATATTAGATGGGGGGTTTAAACAATGGGATGATTTAGGAATTACAAGGATAGAACATCTGTATAGAAAAGGAAAATTTCTTTTATTCCAGGAGTTACAAGATATTTATGGATTGTCTCCACAACATTTGTTTAGGTATTTACAAATTAGAGATTATATTAAATCCAATACACAAGATTATAAAAATAAAGAAGCAGGATTGTTAGATGAACTGTTTAATTTATATCCAAATACAGAAAAATTAATAGCCTATATATATAACATCATTTTGGATAAGGAGAATCCAATAACGGAAGTATATCGTCAAGCATGGGAAAATGAAATGGGATTGGCTATAACAAAAGAAAACTGGGAAGAAAGTCTACAACGAATACACCGGTGTTCATTAAACGCCAGACATATACTGATACAATTTAAAGTATTATATAGGTTACATTATTCGAAAACTAAATTAAATAGTATTTTTCCGAATCTCTCCGCTATTTGTGATAAGTGCAAGAAAGCAGAGGCAAATTTAATACATAGTTTCGTTACATGTCCTAAATTGAATTATTACTGGACAGAAATCTTTAAAGTTATTTCTGAAGTCATCAAAGTTAAATTGGACCCTAACCCAAAGCTAATAATATTTGGAATTCCGGATTTACATCTATCACTTACAGTAAATCAAAGAAATTTCTTTGATTACTGTTTAATAATTGGAAAAAAAATCATATTGAAATTTTGGAAGGGAACATTATCCCCCACAACCAAAATGTGGGCAACAGAGATGATGGAGACGTTACATCTGGAAAGAATTAGATTTGTCCTATTGGACAAGTATAATTCTTTTGAACAGATATGGTCTCCATATATACAGTATTTAGAGAAGTAGCTGTTCTTGGCAACACAGCTCGACGTGCACCCTGCGGGATTTGGTGAGAATAATTCATTTTTATATTGGAATTACATATATGTCTTTATTGATACTATCACTTGTAGTAGTGTTATTAATAATACATATTGTGGTTACTAAAAATGTTTTTTTTTTTTGTTTTTTTTTTCGTTTCTCTTTTCTTTCTTATATATAATCAAATTATTATTTAATCACTCTCTTAATGATTTATTCTTTCTCTATTCTTTCTCTATCATTATTTCTAAAAAAACAGTAGATAAGTATTACTAGTGTTTTACTTAATGCAAATTGAATTAATTTGATATAAAGTTGTTTGAAGCATTGTAATTGATTACCTTTAATAAAAAAATATATTAAAAATAAAAAGCATTCCAAGTATACTAAATCTTATAGAGGAATTCGGTTCCTTTTCAGGATATAGAATAAATTGGAACAAAAGTGAAATAATGTCAATAAAACCTCAAGATCCGACACACCTTCTAAAATTCCCTTTTAGAATTGCTACGGAAAAATTTAGTTCACGTAACTAGAAAATACACTTCTCTATTTCAAACAAACTTTCCTCCATTAATTACCAAATTAAATGCCCTTACTCAATTTTGGAAAATGCTTCCGATGTCTCTCATAGGCAGAATAAATGCCATAAAGATGATCTTCCTTCCACAAATCCTGTACTTATTTCAATCAATACGGATTTATCTTCCTAAATTTTTTTTTTTAACTTGACTCTCTGATCACAAACTTTATTTGGGATTATAAAACACATAGAATCCATAAACGACATCTATGTAAACCCAAAGAAATTGGTGGATTGGTTCTCCCCAATTTTTTATACTATTACTAGGCAACGAATATTAAAAACATAATCTATTGGATGGACAACACATGCAATCAGGTAAAATGTTTAATAATGGAGAGAGAGGATTGTTCGACTTTTAATATAGGCGCGATTCTTCTCTCTCCAATAAATTTGAAGAAAATACTATATGAGAAAAATCTGATTATCCACAACACCGTACGAATCTGGAAACAAGTGAAGTCAACCCTTAAACTGAGAAATGTATCTCTTCTCTTACCAATTGCCAACAACCCTTCGATCAAACCGTCTATTTTAGACAAAACATTCACAAATTGGGAAAGATTAGGAATTAAAAAAACTGGGAGATCTTTATGAGATGGGAACTCTTCTCTCATTTCAAGAATTACAGTCGAAATATCATCTGAAAGGTAGCCAATATTTTAGATACCTTCAAATACGAGACTACCTGAAATCATATATCCAATCTATGTTGCCAGACACACTAGACGAATCTATGAATAGAAAATCGGATTCAAACAAGTTAATATCATATCTGTGTAACACTCGTTTAAATATACAAACCCCATCGTCAGAAGTAATTAGAAGAGCTTGGGAAGATGAGCTTGGCCTAATAATTTTAAAAGACAGATGGGAGGAATACCTTCTATATATATACACAACTGTTCTCTTAACATCAGGCATTCGTTAATTCAATTTAAAATACTGCATAGACTATTATTCAAAGTCTAATTTGAATAAGATCTTTCCAAATGTATCTCCTATTTGTGATAAATGTCTCCTTGTTGTAATCTTGAAATAGCTTGTTGCGGGTGGACGTAGGTTGATTTTCGTTGTTATAGGTTGTCACCTGTGTGGTCGTAGGTGGACTTCTTATTGGGTTGCCGGTTGTCAGTAGCTTGACGTCGACTAGGTGGTAGGTTGTCGTAGCTTGTCGTAGACATTATCATAGGGGTGGACCAGTTGCTGCTTTTTTGGTGACCTGCTACGGCTGTGACAGTTGGCAGCAGTCGACAAAAAAATTGCCTAAATGGGACAGGCCCTTTAGTGAATCACGAGGCTCCTATTCTTTGGAATTCAGGCAGGTGGCATCAGATGTGCTGCATGCAACATGCCATAAATTAGAGTTAAAATTGAGAGCTGTTCCTTGTCATTGTACCTATTCTGCTCAGTTTGTGTGGAGATCTCCAGCTTTTATGGGAATGGAGCGGCAGATAATAGTGAACTGCTGAGTAGATTTGCAGTTCTGCCAGCTAATGAGATCCCTTGTTCAGTCCCAACATGACAGCAACTTAAAATACTCTGTCCCTCCAGAGAAAATATTTATTTCAATAATGAATTGCCCTCTTTCTATGGAAATAAAAGAGAAAAATAAACATTTAAAACCTGGCTTCAAATTGAGAAAAAGCTGCTGTGATTCAATTGACTGAAACTTTCAGAATTCACGTTGGGAAGATGAGAGAAAGAACAGATGGTGAAAGCAATAGGGGCAGCATGTTCCAAACTTTTATTGTTTTTCACAGTGATGTTATGCTTTGGTTTGCATTAGTGTGGCAAACTTCAGCTGATTTTACAAAAGTGGCAGCAGGCTTTGGATACTTGAGTTGTGCTAATCCAAGCTTCCCAAGTTTCAGTTAGTTCCCCCACACAATATGTCATTTGGGAATAACCTGTCTGTAAGTACTTGCATTGTGACAGTGTGTGGTGAATTCAGCACTGGCTTGATGTCAGTGAAAGCTTTCCACTGTGCATCAGTACACGTGACAATAAAAATAAAACTACATTTAGTTGTTCAATATCCAAAGATTTGAAAGCTTTAAAACACCAAGGGGAAATGAAAAATAAAACTAAATACAAGCACTAATTGAATTATTAAGCAAATGGGAGGAAACATGTCTCAATTCACCCAGACAGGAAGAAACAGCTCCACTAAACAGTCAAGTGTTTCATCACAAAATTCCTTTGTTTCTGATATGATTGGGGAATAAACGGTTTGAATTGGAAATGTTGGAGAAGAGCAATACTGAATAGATGAAGACATTATTTTAAATAGATGTAGACATTATGTTGTTGACTTTTATTTTAAATACATTGACAACCTAGTTACTACCATCCCATGGATGGTTGATTTGTGATTTGTATCCTTAGTATCTTCAATCCAGGTATATCAAAGGTATCAAAGGTATCAAAGGTATTTTATTGGTCACATTCACATACACCTAGGTGTAGTGAAGTGAAATGCTTCTTGCCATTTTGCAGCACATAAAGAAGGAATACAGACATAACATTAATAAGAGTTTTAAACATAAAGAACATCCCCCCACAATGGTTCCCATTATGAGGGAAGGCACAAAGTCCAGTCCCCAACCCCAGTTCACCCATAGTCGGGCCCATTGAGGCCTCTACGGAGGCCTGATGTTCCAGGCCGTTCTCACCGGGTGAGTCCTCTCAGCGGCTTAGGAACCCTGGAATGGCCGCTTCCGTACTGGAGGCCACGGCTTCCAAAGCCAACAAGGCCGCGCTGGTTGGAGCTCCACAACTGGCGATCTCATCTAGAGATCCCAGGCTCCCGGTGTAAAGTCAGCGCCGCCGCCCGCAGCTGGTCGCTCCACAGTCCCGCAGCTCCGTGATGTTTCCCTCAGCGATCTTCAGCTCACCGGAGCTCCAGCGCAGCGACCCGGGCAAGGCATCGCCCGCTCCGCGATAGCGCTCCAGCACTGTGCCACCGCCGAAGCCGAGGTTCTGGGCGGTCCCGACAGGAAACGCCGCTCCAGGCCCGCTGGTAGGCCGCGAGGACGGGTCGAAGCTGCAGCCTGGAGAAAAGCTGCCTCTCCGACCAGGTAGGGACCCTGAAAGGTAGTTTCCCCCTTTCCCCCCAGCGCCCCCCGTATAATTAGTACAGACAATGTTGGAGACATGGATTGTGTTGAAGACTCTGTCACCATTGATTTTGAAGGAGACTCGTCTTTCTGAAACATCATGCATAGGAAGGAACTGCAGATTCCTTCTCTCCAGAGATGCTGTCTGACCCGCTGAGTTCCTCCAGCCTTTTGTGTCCATCTAATCTGAAACATCAATTCTGTTTCTCTTCACTGACTCTTTCCACAGTTTTCTCTTTTTATTTGAGATTTCTAGATTCGACAGTATGTTTTCACATTTTCACTCACAGATGGGAATACCACCATTTTAACAAATATATATGAGCTATTTCCTGCTGTACTGGAGACCTGGTGCAAATTCCTGCCATCCACTGATGCTTCATAGCAAAGAATCACTTCACAGCTTGGAGAGGAGAGGGTGCCAGTGAGGGAAGGGGGGGCAGGGGGGGGGGGCAGGGGGGGTGGGGGGCAGGGGGGGTGGGGGGCAGGGGGGGTGGGGACAGGGGGGAGATAGAGAAGAATGTGACAGTCCCCCTCCCTTGGATGTTGCAGAGATCTTGATCACTGGCTGACTGTGCAGGAGAGACCAATCCACAGCATCTTAAGTAACCGCTGGGTCCAATTAGCTGCCATTAGTTTGGCCACCTGAATCTCGTCAGTCTAGTACTTATAAAACCCAGGCACTCCAGCTATGGGATGCTTCCCTGCTAGCTGTGTTCCTCTGTAGCAGGTTGTAGTGACTGAGCTGCTGGCACACTCCGAAACCGCCACCGCCACCGCCACCGCCACCGCCACCACCACCGCCACCGCCACAACCACCACCACCACCACCACCACCAACATGTGGTCAAGACTGGACTGCTGGGAAGAAACCCTAGACAGCCAGCATCTCTACTGTGACTAAGACTGAGTAACCAGAACTAACCTGAGATGCCAGAAACTCTTCCCGCCCACTTAAAATGAGGGACTGTGCCCACACACACTCACAGAGGCAAAGACTGAGCTGCCAGGATAACCCAGAGACCGCCAGCACCACCTCTCCAAGCCCAAAGCTGAGCTGCCATGCCAGGATAAATCTGAGACCACCAGCGGCTCCACTCGAGGCGAGGGATAACTGCAGGGAGAAGCTTGAGATTGCCACATCTCCTCCTTCAAAGACCTGGCCCCAATGTTGCCAGCACCACGCACATGTGCCTCGATGGTGAGGGACAGTTCCCTCATGCTGACCTTGACCTCTTGACCAGGGCCGGATTTAGATGAAGAGAGGCCCTAAGCTGTACCACTTGTGAGGCCCCCTCCGCGTTGGTTTTCAGCGCTGGTGGCGAGGCAGCAACCGGACAGCCATGGCGGCTAAATCTCCCACAATTCAAAGCGAGGGAGAAAGTGCCCAGCGCCGACCAGTTGCCATTGCAGTGCGCATGCGCAGGGCGGCTGATGATGTGCTGGCCATGGTTGTGCGCATGTGCAGGGAGGAGGACGTGCAGGCCGCAGCAATGCGCATGTGCAAGGCGGCCTGCCGTGCCGGCAGATGAGGAGCGAGCGGAGCCCGACGGCCTGGACACGGATAGCGGGGGGAGATGGAGAGAGAGAGAGAGATAGAGAGGGGGGCCCACCCAGAGTTGAACGATAGGTGTCCTGCCTTGGCCGGAGGCCCCCCTAGACCTCGAGGCCCTAAACTTAAGCTTGTCTAGCTTATAGGTAAATGCGGCCTTGCTCCTGACCACTGTAAATTAAATATATCACGTGAGTTCACCCTACTGCAAGTGTCGGTGTGGTCAGTACCAAACCCAGCATCATCCAACAACTGTTTTCAGAAGTACATGGGTGCCCTTGTACACTAATTGTAAATTAATAGTGGCCTATATCAAGCAATTATGATGAAAGGCATTACATTGGCTTTCATTGCAAGAACATTTTAATACAGGAGTATATGCACCTTATTGCAAATACATAGACCAGACTTGGAATATAATGTGTAGATCTGGCCTTCCAGTCTCAAGAAGGATATCTGTTTAATACAAGGAATTGAACGAGATTGATGTCTATGATGAGAGATTAAACTGACTGAGATGAGAGAGAACTCATTGATGAGAGAAATATGAATCTCATTGAAACATACAAAATTGCCAGTGGAATTATCAGGGCAGGTGCAGGATTAATATGTGGAATGTCTGGAACAATGGTTCAAAGCCTCAAAATAAGGTGTTAGCCATCCAGCACAGAAGTTATCAAATCTTTGGAATTTTCTACCCAGGGATCCACTAGCAGTTCAGTCCTCGAGCATTTTGAAGACAAATATTGATAGATGTTTAGACATTCTGGGAATCGAGCGGCACATTGTTTGAAATGGTGACTCCCCCTCCCTTCCGCAAAATGTTACACAGGTGTGGGGTTGCATTCATAAAATACAGTCAGGAAATCCATATCTTGATGGTCTGTAATGCAAAGCTGTCTTATTTGCAAATTCATCAAGAAACATGAAGTTAAAAAAAAAATCCAAATATATTTTTGAATTCTTTTTTATTTCACTTAAATTCCACGAGAGTGGATTTTTTTCCATATTTCAATTTTTGGGTTGTGATTGTGTAAATGATTCAAGGACAAATTTCCATTATCCAAAGGGTAATGTGCAGGCAGCATTTAATATGCTGGTTCCATGGTTTTTTTTCTCAAGTCCCATTTGCAATCTAAATTTCTGGGTCAGTTGTTTTCAGTTATGGCCCGATCATGCTAGCTGCTTTTTGTTAAAATTAGGTATTTGAAGCTCATTACAGAGAGCAGCTGAGGTATATTTTGTCTAATTTAGAGGTTAACGCAGACCAACCATATACTGTATGTGGCTGAAATTAGTTACTAAGCAACAATTTACTGTCAGTCAACACCTGCTTTATTAGGCTGTGACATGGCTAATGTAGTGGAAACAGCAAGACTTAGCTTCAGGCTTAATATTATTCAAGTTTAATTTGGACATACAGTGCGGAAACAGGCTCTTCGTCCCTCTGACTAGCGATCCCCACACACTAACACTATTCTACGCACTCCAGGGACAATTTGCACATATACCAAGCCAATTAACCTACAAACCTGTTCATCTTTGGAGCATGGGAGGAAACTGAAGATCATGGAGAAAACCCACGCGGTCACGGGGAGAACATACAAACTCCATACAGACAGCACCCGTAGTTGGGATTGAACCCGGGTCTCAGGCATTGCAAGTGCTGTAAGGCAGCAACTCTATCGCTGTGCCGCCCAAAGCTTGATACCAATGTGAAATGGTAGTATATGCAAAATATATTCACATTAACTTAATTTCAGTGTTTAAGAAGGAACTGCAGATGCTGGAAAATCCACGGTACACAAAAATGCTGGAGAAACTCAGCGGGTGCAGCAGCATCTATGGAGCGAAGGAAATAGGCAACGTTTCGGGCCGAAACCCTTCTTCAGACTGAAACTTAATTTCAGTACCTAGTGCTGTACAGGATATATTTGATTCATAAATGCATATCATCTACCTATGTATTGTTGACCTCCTATGGTTAATTGGTTGTTTCCTGCTGCAGTTTCTTGCCTGGGGCAGACATAGATATGAATTGGGAGCAGGTGTAAGGCATGCAGCTTTCTCCCTTGTCCCCCCTTTCAGTAAGGTCAGTGCTTGCGGATCTGCACAGTGGTGCAGCGGAACAGTTACTGCCTTGCAGCGCTGGCAGCGCTGGAGACCCAGGTTCAAACCCAACTACGGGCACTGTCTGTATGGAGATTTATGTTCTCCCCGTGACCGCGTTGGTTTTCTCCGAGATCTTCCGTTTCATCCCACACTCAAAATACGTACAGGTTAGTAGGTTAATTGGCTGGCATAAGTGTGCAAATTGTCCCTAGTGTGTGTAGGACAGTGTTAGTGTGTAGGACAGGGGGGAAATAAAAACATGGTATGTCCCCTTTTTCAGTGCCCAGTCATCAGATGTGAACTAGCAGAGAATTCTGAATGGATGCTTCCATGCATGGTCTACCTGAGGAACACAACATGGAGAAAGGTAGTGGAAAGTAATAACATTCTATGCAATAGTTTCAGCCTCATGGGCTCAGCCTCATATTCTACAGCAGTTCAAAATCACAAGAAGGAATAAAGCCCATGTTTCCACTATGTTTCTCACTAATTTTCTTACCTCACATCTTCAAAGATTTTCATCCTATTTTCTCAGACATCCTAACAGATGTCCACTATCCAATAACCACTAGTTTAAGTTAACCCACTGAAACATGTAAACACTCAGATCGTATCTGGTCTTGGAAGCAGATAAGGAACTTTATTTGTGTGAGAAAGAACTGCAGATGCTGGAAGGTAGACACAAGATGCTGGAGTAACTCAGCAGGTGAGGCAGCATCTCTGGAGGGAAGGAATGGGTGACTTTTCAGGTTGAGACGCTTCTTCAGAATTATGTCAGGGGAGGGGGCGAGACAAAGATAGAATGTAGTCAAAGACAGTAAGACTAGTGGGAGAACTGGGAAGGGGAATGGGATGGAAAGAGAAAGCAAGGGCTATCTGAAGTTAGAGAAGTCAATGGTAATTATTTCTGATCTGGGTCTCCTCCGTTGTCAGAGTGAGGCCAAGCGCAAATTGGACGAACATCACCTTGTATATCGCCTGAGTAGCTTGCACCACAGCGGTATGAGCATTGACTTCTCTAACTTCAGATAGCCCTTGCTTTCTCTCTCCATGCCCTTCCCAGTCTTCCCACTAGTCTTACATTCTTTGCAACAAAGGCCAAGCAACCTCTGCTGCATTTTTGTGAGATGATCTATTTAATCTATTTCACCACTCTTTCACTATAGTCCGACACATCATCTTACCTCAAGATTAGTTTTTTGAAAATGTTGATTGATAGATTCTCCCACTGGCAGCATTTGTATTTAAGCCAGTCAAGTATTAATTTAGAAATGTGTGTTTTGTATGTGGAATCCTGTAAGCTTCTGCTTGGTTCCACTTTTATCTGTGCAATTGGCTTAAAATTGCTTACGGTATTGCAGAAGGTCACAGAATTTTAAGTGTAAAAATACTTCTCCACTCAAATCAAGCATCGATAATCCTTGCATCATGAGAAAAATCATGCTGGAAACTGAGCCTCCACTAAAATTAAGCTCATGTTTCGCTTGTACCTCTTTAAACTTTTACCATGGGCTTGTGAGGAAAAAGGAGGAGGCTTCAATCAGGAGAAGGAAGGGGACATGGGATAGGTATGCGCAGCTGGGATGGAGAGGTTTCAGGAACTGAGGAGTAGACTTGAGAAGGAAATTGGGAATCTGCTCTGGCAGATAACATTAAGGAAAATCCAAAGAGATCTTATAAATATATTTGGGAAAAGCGGTTAACCAGTGAGAGAATAGGACTCCTCAGAAATCAAACTGGACATCGTTATATGGAGATGCAGGAATTGGGCTTCAATTGGCATTTCTCCTCTGGTTTTTCAGTGGAGAAACACATGAAGACTGATGAACTTGGGACAGTTAATGGAGATGTCCAGAGGACCACATGCTACACATGGCCTCACCCTTTTAACTGGTAAATTGGCGACAATTTCAGTGGTATTTCTGAATTTGCTATAAATTAGGCCTGTATTTGGTGGGTGAAAGACCAGTTCTGAGAATTTGGCACGATGCCTTAATCACAGTGTAACAGAAAATGAAAGAATAGATTGTCGGCGTGCATAATTTGCACATCTGCACATTGTACTGGTGTTGCAAATTAGCTGTTAATCAAAAAAACAACGTATACCTTTTTTCTGAGTCCTACCTTTGTGTGCGTTCTTCAACAACATAGGTTACATCCAATGCTTGATGCTAGGCAAGGCGGATAGAACATAACATAGAAGACAAGAGACAAGAGACATTTATTTGTCACATGTACCAATTGGTACAGTGAAATGTGTGGTCACCATGCAGCCATACGAATAGAAAAGAGCACAGAACATGATAGTCTTTAACAAAGACGTCCCCACACAGCGGAATCAAAGTTTCCCACTGTGAGGGAAGGCACCAAAGTTCAGTCATCCCCCTCTGTTGTCCTCTGTTGTTCACCCATGGTCGGGGCCTCCCGAACCCCTCGATGTCGCCGTTACAGGCGGCCCGATGTTCAGGCCCGCTCGCCGGATGATGGAACTCTGACATCGGAAAGGGAGAACATTCTCAGCGGCTTGGACTTCCGAATCGGCCATTTCCTACCAGTCCACAGGCCGAGCTGGGCGGAAATTCACGCTGGCGGCCCTCGGCAAAGGGATCCCAGGACTCCGCGATGTTGAAGTCAGCGCAGCCCGCGCTGGAAGCTCTGCAAACCACAGCTCCGCGATGTTGAAGCAGCAGGCCCAACACTCAGGAGCTTCAAACGGCGATCCAGGTAAGGCTTTGCCCGCTCCGCGGTGAATCCAGTGCTGCACTGCCGCTGCTGAAGCTTTGGTCCGGTCCCCGGCAGGAAAGGCCACGCCAATCCAGTTGGTAGGCCGCAAGGGGAGGGGGGGAGGGGGGAGTGAGGATGCGACTCGGAGAATAGTCACATCCTCGCCAGGAAGTGACTGAGAAACGGTTTCCCCCTTACCCTACCCCCCTCTCCCACATAGAAATACTAAAAAAAATCCTCCAAAACGTACTTTTAAACAAACTAAAAATTAAAAAAAGATAGAAAAACAAACAGACTGTAGGTTGACATCATGCGGCGCCCCTAGTGGATGTGTCAGTATCTAAGATAGGAAAATGTATTCTTGTTACATTGTACAGTCAGTTCTTCTAAGCACATCAACATTTGTAAATTATGGCATTAGGCAATCATTGAGAACCGATGAGCACTTTTAAGTAACATTGTCATGCAATTTTCAACATTTGATATTTTGGATGTTGTTATTCTTTCTAACTTCTAATTTAACTGTACCATATAAATCATGCAATTTTGTTTAATAATTAACAAACCATAGATAGTTTGGAGAAACGTGATGATAAATGAAATGCTCGGATGATTTTCATGTCCAGAGGCTGAATATTGAACTGCAGAATGCTTTGAAAGGTTAAAATAAATCCCAGTAGCATGAAGAGTTACTTGTGGGCTGAGCAGAAGAACCTTGCTAAATGAAAATTGAAATTAAAAACAATTTTCTAAAAAAGCTTCTTGGTTAAGAAAGTGTAAGGGTAAAAATACTCTGATGGGAGTTTTTACAGGCCTCCAAACAATAGCCAGGATGCAGGGTACAAATTACATCAGGAGATATGGTCAGCATTAAGAACAGTAATGTTACAGTGGTCCTGGGGGATTTCAATGTGCAGGTAGACTGGGAGAATCAGGTTGGTACTGGATCCCAAGAGAAGGAATTTTTAGAGTGCCTATGAGATGGCTTCTTAGAGCAGCTTGTGTTTGAGCCCACTAATGAAAAACACAATTCTGGATTTGGTGTGTGTTGAACCGTGTTTGATTAGGGAGCTTAAAGTAAAGGAACACCTTGGGGGTAGTGACCATCATATGATAAATCTCAACCTGTTGTTTGAGAGTTAGAAGGTGAAATCAGATGTGTCGGTATTATTGTTGACTAAAGGGAACTACAGAGGCATGAGTGAGGAGCTGGCTAATGTTGATTGTAAAGGGACTGATGGTGTAGCAGCAAGAACAGGTGTTTCTGGGAGTAATTTGGATGACCATATAACCATAACCATATAACAATTACAGCACGGAAACAGGCCATCTCGGCCCTACTAGTCCGTGCCGAACAACTTTTTTCCCTCAGTGACGCAGGATTTTTTCATCCCAAAGAAGAAGAAAAATTCTAAGGGGAGAATGACGCATCCGTGGCTGACAAGGGAAGTCAAGGATAGCATTATTGCAAAAGAGAAGGCATATAACATTGCAAAGACTAGTGGGAAGCTAGAGGATTGGGAAGCTTTGAATAACCAACAGTATGTAGCTAAAAAAGGCAATAAAGAGAGAAAAGATGAAATAAGCTAGCCAATAATATAAAAGAGGACACCGAAAGTTTCTTCAGATATATAAAGCGTAATGCCCCTGTCCCACTTAGGAAACCTGAACGGAAACCTCTGGAGACTTTGCGCCCCACCCAAGGTTTCCGTGCGGTTCCCGGAGGTTGCAGGTGGTTGCCGGAAGTTGTAGGTAGTGGAAGCAGGTAGGGAGACTGACAAAAACCTCCGGGAACTGCATGGAAACCTTGGGTGGGGCGCAAAGTCTCCAGAGGTTTCCATTCAGGTTTCCTAAGTAGGACAGGGGCATTAATAAGCATCAGTCTTCACAGTGGATGACACGGGCAATATGACCAAAATTCATTCAGAGTCAGGGGCTGGAAGTTATAAGAGTGACTATTCCTAAGGAGAAGGTGTTTGAAAAGCTGGAAGGTCTGGAGGTGGATAAATCACCTGGACCAGATAGACTACACCCAGAGGTTCTGAAAGAGGTAGTGTTCCTGTGTTAGAGATTGTGGGAGCTAATCAGTCAAATAATCTGGAGTTACGAGTGGCCCCAGTGGACTGTAACATTTCAAATGTTCCTCCATAGTTTAAGAAGGGGGCAAGGTAAAAGAGGGGAAACTACATGTTCAAGAAGGAACTGCAGGTGCTGGAAAATCGAAAGTAGACAAAAGTGCTGGAGAAACTCAGCGGGTGAGGCAGCATCTGTACAGCGAAGGAAATAGGCAATGTTTCGGGCTGAAACCCTTCTTCAGACCCAATTCTGTTGTCTGAAGAAGGGTTTCGGCCCAAAACGCTGCCTATTTCCTTCGCTCCATAGATGCAGCCTCACCCGCTGAGTTTCTCCAGCACTTTTGTCCACAGGGGAAACTATATGCTAGTTAGCCTGACTTCAGCGGATGGTAAGATGTTAGAGTCCATTATTAAGGATGAGGTTCCTGAGTACATAGAAGCACATGACAAAATAGGCCAAAGTAAGCATAATTATGTGAAGGGGTGATCTTGCCTGTTAAATCTGTTGGGATTCTTTGAGGACGAAAATAGCAGGATAGACAAAGGAGAGTCTGTGCATGTTCTTTATTTGAATTTTCAGAAGACATTTGATAAGGTGTTGCATGTGCCATCAATGAGAATACTTTACAGCATGGGCGGAAATCCCAGCGGGGGGGGGGGGGGGCATTTCCCCCTCATGTTTTGAGAGGTGGGGGACAATCCCCCTGTATTTTGTAATCCGGATTTTGGAATTTGGTGAAAAAAAAATCTATTCAAAATCTCCGCTTTCCGCGAGACAGTGGGGGTGGGACTGATAATTGAGGGCACCGATTGGACGAGAGAAACGTCGGTCAGCAGGCAGTGGGGGGGGGGGGGCGGGACATTATGATTCAGGCCGATGATTGGAGGAGGGAGTTGTCGGTCAGAGGCGGAAGCATGGGGGTGGGACTGAGGATAGAGCGCGGTGATTGGAGGAGGGAGACGTCCTGGTGGAGCAAAGATCATAGAGCAGAGCTTGAATCGGCCCGTTCGCGGGGCCTTTCATCGCCCAGTGTGGCCCCGGGATCTTCCATCGCCCCGCGGGCAAATTGCTGCGTCGAGACGATTGAGGCTCCCGATGTTGAAGCCTCCGCCGGGCGATGGACGATCCCGCAGCCGGTTTTAAGCCGCGCCGGGTGATGAAAGGCCCTGCGAAGGGGCCGATTGAAGTCCCACGTTTCAGGGCAGACGAAGCTGCTGTTGCTGGAGTTTGGAGTCAGTCACCAACCAGGTCAGCTCCCGATATTATTGTCCACAGGGCCCACGGCCGAAGTCTTGCATGTGTGTGTGTGTGTGTGTGTGTGAGCGGCCAACAAGAAATTGTGTCCCCCCCCCTCATGTTTTGATAGCGATTTCCACCCCCTGCTTTACAGTACCTGGTGATATATGAATTTTGTTTCCAATCATGGAAATTAAAATCATATTCCACTCTGTGCTGCAGCATCCAAGGTGCAATCTTCTAATCTTCACATTCTGTAAGCAATGCAAATTGAGAAACTACTTCTGATATTGTTCCAAGAATTCCTGGCGATCTGTAAACAATTTGGGTCCATCTGGGTTTGCTTTATTCTGCAAAAGCTATTGTGGAATTAGTACTGTACGCCTTTAATTACCCTGCACCATAATGTGGTGTTTTACAAATATCCTTCATGATGCTATACAGAATTAATTGTCAGATGTCAATATCGCTGTCACCACCTCCAGCTGCCAATAAAGTTATTTAATAGTAAGTACCAATTTCTTAGATTTACATTAATTTTAGCAGAACTGCCAGTTGGCCCACAATACAGTTGTGTATTTTATGAATTCATGAGCTCAGAATAATCAATAAAAATACAAATAATTCTTAGCTAAAATCCAGCAAAACATTGCCCGCTGATTTAGTGTATATGGTCCCATTAATTAATGTGAGAAAGGGAAGAGGTTCATTTAGACAAAATTATAGGTTTGCATTCTGACCATGCACAAAAAATTGGAGGTTCATAGCTCCACAGAAATTGGATGCCAAGCTTCCGTTAAATAAATGTAATGGGCAGAGGGAATCCCATTAAACCTGGTGTAGGAGAGAACTGCGGATGATGGTTTAAATCAAAAGTAGACACAGATGCTGGAGTAACTCAGCGGGTCAGAGAGCACCTCTGAAGAGAAGGAATGGGCGACATTTCGGGTCCAGTCCCTTCTTCAGACTGATGTCAGGGGAGAGGGCGGGGCAGAGATAGATTGTAGTCGGAGACAGTAGGACTAGAGGGAGAACTGGGAAGGGGAGGGGTTGGAGTGAGAGGGAAAGCAAAGGCTACTTGAAGTTACAGAAGTCAATGTTCATACCGCTGGGGTGTAAACTACCCAAGCAAAATATGAGGTGCTGTTCCTCCAATTTGCGCTGGGCCTCACTCTGGCAATGGAGGAGGCCCAGGACAGAAAGGTTAGTGTGGGAATGGGAGGGTGAGTTGAAGTGCTGAGCCACGGGGAGATGAGGTAGGTTAATGCGGACTTGCGGAGGTGTTCAGCGAAATGATCGCTGAGCCTGCGTCGACATCTGGAACAGCGGATACAGTAGATAAGGTTGGAGGAGGTGCAAGTGAACCTCTGCCTCACCTGGAAATACTGTTTGGGTCCTTGGATGGAGTCGAGGGGGGAGGTAAAGGGACAGTTGTTGCATTTCCTGTGGTTGCAGGGGAAAGTACCTGGGGAGGGGGTGGTCTGGATGGCATGGGACAAGTTGACCAGGCGGTTTTGGAGGGAACGGTCTCTACGGAAAGCAGAAAGGGGTGGACATGGGAAGATGTGGCCTGTAGTGTGATCCCGT
Organism: Amblyraja radiata; assembly: GCF_010909765.2. NCBI lineage: Eukaryota > Metazoa > Chordata > Chondrichthyes > Rajiformes > Rajidae > Amblyraja > Amblyraja radiata. The sequence goes on from NC_045959.1 coordinate 35,846,104, forward strand.
TGGAGGTGGCAAAAATGTTGGAGGATTATATGCTGTATGCAACGGCTGATGGGGTGGAAGGTGAGGACAAGTGGAACTCTGTCCTTGTTATGAGTGGGGGGAGGGGAAGTAAGAACAGAGCTGCAGGATATCGAGGAGACCCTTGTGAGAGTCTCATCTGTAATGGAAGAGGGGAACCCCCGTTTCCAAAAGAATGATAACATCTCCGATGCCCTAGTATAGTACACTTCATCCTGGGTGCCGAAGCGGCGTAGACGGAGGAATTGGGAGTAGTGGATACAGTCTTTACAGGAAGCAGGATGGGAAGAAGTGTTGTCAAGATAGCTTTGGGAGTCAGGAGATTTGTAGTGGATGTCGGTCAATAGTCTGTTTCCTGTGATGGAGACGGTGAGATCTAGAAACGGTAGGGAGATAGTCCAAGTGAATTTGAGTGCAGGATGGAAATTAGTGGTGAAATCGATGAAGTCCCAGAGCAAGTTGGAGGAACAGCACCTCATATTTTGTGCGGGTCATTTACAACCCAGCGGTATGAACATTGACTTCTCTAACTTCAGATAGCCCTTGCTTTCTCTCTCCGTCCCCTCCCCCTTTCCAGTTCTCCCACTAGTCTAGTCACTACATTCGATCTTTGTCCCACCCCCTCCCCGACATCAGTCTGAAGAAGGGTCTCGACCTGAAACATCACCCATTCCTTCTCTCCAGAGATGCTGCCTGACCTGCTGAGTTACTCCAGCATTTTATGTTTAACAATTTACCTAATGCTTGCTTGATTGAATGTTGGAACCAAGTATTCATATGAAGCATAAGCGAGTTGTCCATGTCAAGGATGTTGGCAGCAAAATGGTGTAGCTACCTTCACAGTCACATTGTGTCTGGCTGTAACACACAATGCAGAGTCATCAGTTCTCCATGAGAGTTCTTGTGTGTTTTAAGATTCACATCTATTGAAATAGATTATTATTCAACCATTTGTATTTTTAAAACTAATCAACCAATAAGTGTATATTTATTGGTAAATTAAGTAAATGGTATCTAAAAATTAATACTATCCACATTACCTTGTATTCTCTGCTTGTCCTTGTCTCTCTATTAAAATTAATAGATGCAGTATCTTAAGATATATTTGACAGGAAAATACAATTAACTGGTTAATAATTTTGAGGAGAAAACAATTTACAATGAGTAAGATAACTAATCATTTTTAATTATCAGTTTCACGAGGATGGAATATAATGTTCTCCCAACCTGAACTATTTTCCATTCTTTCCAGCAAATATTTCCAAAGTGGTTACGTAGCTGGTGTTGGGTGTGAGTGGAGCTATCACTTTAGTTTTAATCTGGCGGTTCTGTAGTTGGTGGTTACCTGTGAGAAAGTTGCCTAGTTAACATGTTTCCCCAAAGAGAAGCATTGTGGCTTCATTCCACAAGGGAGACATGACCTTCTCTGTGTCGACTAGAAGGTGGTAAATTGGAATCTTTGTTCAAGACTCAATGGCAAATTAGACAACAAATCCACAAGGCCACTTCTGTGTGAAAGAAAGCAATTTACTGAGGAAAAAAGGAGAACAATTGTGCAAAGTATTGTGAGCGGAACTCTATAGAATGTGTGTATGTAAGAATCAAATATTAGAAAATATTTTTGAACTGTTACAGCTATGGAGAGAACAAAAATAGTAAGATTAAACAAGTTTACCAGTTTATTACCATCTTTATTTTATGAGGAGTTACGATGAGCGATTACGTGAAGAAACTCGCCAGTCCGCATGCGCGTCAATCTTCAAAGCAGCGGTGTGAAATCACAGATAACAGTAACTGAAGTAACATAGTAAGATTATAAACCAGACATACCAGATAACCTTTATGATATGAGGACCTGGAGCGGTGGGCACGTAATCGCTCATCGTAACTCCTCATAAAATAAAGATCAAACTTCAAACTGGTAAGTTCTCGTTTAATCTTACTATTTTACCTCGGAGTCACGTGAGTGATTCCGTGAAGATTTCAAAGCTGTGATTTCATGCCGTAGATACGAATCCAGGCGTCTCACACTGCATCAGTTGACTCAGGATGAGTGAATAATGAGCAATGCATTGAAACATGGTACAGATGAACATGTTGATGCTTTAATTCACAAAAGAAAGAAACACAATAGCGACCCCTCTCACCCAGGGGGAAGCTATGAAACAGAACTTAAAATGGAATGGGCGAATACCCCGGTTCGATAAGCGGTTTGTTATAAAACCTCTGAAAAGTCAGTTAATTTGACCATCCTGCGGCCGCGAGGATATGGTCTAGAGGGACGTCCATTGCCCTCGCTGCTGACGTTGATGCCGCCCAGGATGGAGTGAAATTTAAAATTGTCAGTATTTACTCCTGCACAAACCAGCACTTGTTTCGGCCATCTTGAAATGGTCTGAACCGACACTTTCATATGCGGCTTTTTGTGGATAATAAATAATGCTACTTCCGAACCTCTGAGGCTCTTGGTGACCTTGATATAATATTGCAAGTGCGACACTACACACAGTCGTAAATCCGCGGGATATGCTGAAAACACAATCTTGAATCCTGACACTCCTGGTCTGCTCTGTTTAATTAAATCATGGATGAAAAACATAATGTCATTCCCAGATGATACCATCCTGTCCAGTCGCAGCTTCTGGAAAGTCTAGACCCGTTGCGCTGAAACCAGCGCCATGAGCATGACCACCTTAAGGGTAATTTTGACCAAAGACAGGGATGTGGCTGGATCCCACTGTCAAAGCAGCATGAGTACCACGCTCACATCCCAGATTTCAGAGTATCTGGGCCTGGGGGGATTGGAATTAAAAATACCCTTCATAAACCGGGATATTAACGGATGAGATCCCACAGAATGTTGTTCTGCCCCCAGCCCTAAGTATGATGACAGGGCACTCCCAGCACTATTGATGGCACTATAGCTCCATCCTTCATCAAGATACAGCGTAGACAGAAACTCTAGCACATCTGAGATGCATGATGTGTGGTATGTAATGTTCCCCCGTAAACAGAACACCTCCCATTTCCTGACATGAGAGATGTACTGCTTTTTTGGTACTATCCCTCCAGGCCGCTGTGATCACATCCACGGTACAATCGGATAGTCCAAGACCCAGGTATGGCCTCCTCAGAATCTGCAAATTAACAGATTAATACGGTCATATAACGAGTGTTGATCCCCAGTCACAGGGTGCACCAATAGGTCACTACGTTTCGGGACCGCCATAAGAGGCTGTGTTATTATCTCTGAAATGAGAGGGAACCTGGTTGGCCAGTCGGGTACCACCAAAACTCCTGAGGTGGAGTTCTGCTTGATCTTGAGCAAGCACCGACTGATGAGGCAGAATGGGGAAATGCATATAAAAACACTCCGCCCCAATGTAGCGAGAACACATCTACCGTTACTGCCCCTGGGTCTGGTTCCCATGAAACATACTTTGGTAACTGGTGGTTGAGTCTGGATGCAAACAAATCGATATCTGGCATCCCATACCGAACAACAATATCATTACATACATCATGATTCAACATCCATTCTGTGTTGTCATTGAATTTGCGTGACCTGGTGTCTGCCACTATGTTGAATCTACCTGGCAAGTAGACAGCTGAAACCCAAATGTTTCTTGTAATGCACCAGTGCCAAATAAGGTCAGCCAATCACAAGATTCCGACTTGATTCCACCCATGTGATTGACATATGCCACTGCAGTGGTGTTGTCAATCTGAAGCTGAACATGTAAGTGAGGCTTAGTAGTACAATAAGCCTTAAACCCATAAAATGCTCCAAATAACTCTAAATAATTAATCCCATGTGACTGAAGAATAAATGCCTCATGCATATTCCATCTGCCTCCACAGCTGGAAATGGTATCAGTAGCCCCCCAACCTAGGGCACTAACATCAGTCTGTAAAACAACTGAAGGTTCCTCATCCAGGATTTTGCTGGAGCAACTTGAGATGTTCCTTATCCACCACTGCGCTTCAGCTGGTAATTGCATGGGACTGTCAAAATGACCTGCATGTATCCTGAGTGCCTGTACCTTTGCACGCTGTACATTTTGGGAATGCAAAGGTCCATACTGTGCAGCTGGAAAGGCAGCCACTAATTTGCCAATTAATCTGGCCACATGTCTAATTGAAGGTGGTTGCTCCCCCATGAGCTTGTTACAACCTTCAATTAAATCTAACCTCTTGCCCTTGGACAGAGTCACTGACATGTGAGTTGAATTAATAGTGAATCCCAAATAATCAATAAGTCTAACTGGTATCAATTTGGATTTAACTGGATGAATGAGAACCCCCAATCTCTCAACCATGAGTTTAACAACTGAAACAGATAATTCAGCTGCTTGCCAAGTCTTGCCTATAATTAAGATATCATCCAAATAAGCCATTACAATATGACCCTGAACCCGGAGTAGCCCCAGTACTGGTTTTAGGTTTTGTAAATAATCTAGGGGCTGAGGTTAATTTATTAGGCAGTGCTTTAAATTGCCATTATTGCCTCATCCAGCTAAATTTCAAATATCTTCGATGATCCTTATGAACAGGCACTGATAATATGCATCCTTTAGATCTATACATGCCATGTAACATCCTCTGGAAACCAATTGCTTGGCAGTAACAAATGTTTCCATTTTGAAATGTTTATACTGCACAAAGGGATTAAGGCTTGTCAGGTCCAGGATGATTCGACTCCCACCATCCTTCTTTGAACTAGGAAACATATTTGACACGAATTGGTGAGGTTGATAAACTGCCTTCTCAATTACCCCTTTTTTATATAACTTTTCAATTTCAGCTTGAACCTCCAAATTCTCTTTTTGTGAGAAAGTGAGTGCCCGACTTGGTGTATGCTGTGTGGGTGGACACAAATTGGGAAGGAACTCAATTCGAAACCCTTGTATACTGTGCAGTATAAACAAATCTGATGTTATCCCATACCATTCTTTCAGAAACCAGTGTAATCTCCCCCCAAGTAGTAAGTGATTCTCACTTAATATGTTTCGACAAGAACCAGACCCACCTACCTCCATGGTTACCGGTGGCATTTTCTGTCCCCTGGTTCTGGTGTGAAAAGGCATGTTTGCCCGTGCTCCTGCTGGAGTGCGCCAGCTGCGCACATTGAATGGCCGGCTTGTACTTTGACCGGACCCGGTTTCCGCAAACCGCTTGTAGGGGTACTGCCTCCGAAGAGTTCTGCTGGTCATTGGTGCCTTAATGAGCCCGAGCGTTCTTGCCTCGTCGTCCAGCTCCTTCACCCTTTTTGCGAGGTCTTCACAAAACAGCAGATTCGGAGGCTGGATATTGCTGGGCTTACACGGAGCGGCGAACCTCAGGTTGATGGTAGGGCGGATGGCGCTCTTTCTCAGGCAGTTTATCTCGAAGTGCGCATTGCACATGAGAGCCAGGGCATCCTGCTGTACATCAGACAGGTGCCCACCATCCACCGACCTGGCGAACGACATAATGCCCGAAGTGAGCAGCTTCAGCATCCTCTGCAGCATCATTTCCTGTGCCCTGATGCCTACGCCCATATGACCCCAGATGGTGTGGTTCACTGCCGGCACTTTAAGCAGGATACAATTAGCCAGGGTGTCGTACTTTTTGGCCGTTTCATCCATGGTCAGCTCTTGAAGCTGGTGTGAGGCCAAGTAATTAATACTTGCAGCCAACTCTTCACCCAGCGGTTCTCCTGCGTCTGTTGGGATGGCAAATCTTGCTGCCAGGAATGGCACCTCTGACTCGTGCCCTTCGTCCCTTGGGATAGCCTCCACTGCTAAACCCACAGACTCAACGTCAGAATCATACTGACCCGTTATGCTCTCCTCCTCCAAGAGGAAGACATTAAGCAGCCCTGTAGCAGGTGCTGCTGACGTGGGCTCTCGAAGAGGCTGGCGCTGACACAACTCCTCCTGCTGGAGTGTATCTTGGTGGAGCATCCTCTCCATTAGGAGCTCCATCATGGATAACCGCCCAAACACGTTATCCATTCCCGGAGGGGAACCTTCCCGGCCCGACTCGTCCGAGTCTACCGGCCGTGCAGACTTTCTAGTGGCTTTGCGCCCCAAAGGTACAGCCACGGTGCTCTCAGACACCAAGCCTGTAGTCGCTGGTTGTACCGCTAGCGACTCGATAGGTGAACTAGGCGGCCGCCAGCTACCCGCACTCCCGCGGTCTTCTTTAGCTACTTTTGCATCGGCTCGCCTTGCTCTTAACGCTTTCTCCATACTTGGATTTGCCTCCTGAAACAAGAATTATCAAGCGCAGAAAACGACCTCCGACTAAGTTTCACACTTACCTGAGGCTTTTTAAAACTTACCGCTGGAAGAGCGATGCACCTCCCAGCCGGTCGCTGCGCCATGCGTCAGACGTAATGATGTGCATGCAGACTGGCGGGGTTCTTCACGGAATCACTCACGTGACTCCGAAGTAAAATTAAATAGGGGTTGTGTATTGTCTGAAAGAATGCTAGACAAAAAAACACAAGACGCAGAGAATGATCAACACCACACTAGTTACAAGAGAATCACATAATATTTTGTGTCATCAGAGATAACCAGAGACATTTAAAATAATTGAAAAACAAAAAGACTGCCGGTGCTGTAATTATGCATTAAAAATAGTGCTGGAAATGCTCTGCATATCAGGTGGCATCTGTGGAGAACAAAACAGGCCTAAAGTTTCTGTTTGTGACTTCATCAGATCTATATGTAATTGGGCAGTGTGTGGCTCTACCCAATTTGTATTGTGAACCAGTGTGTGTGTCTACCCAATTTGTGTTTGCTGAAACAACACATGGAAATATTTTTGAATTATTCTCTGTATGATGCAACTCCGGTTCTGCAGTCTTTTGAACTAGTTTGAAACATCACAGTAAAACTAGAAACTGCCCAACCTGCACACATCCCCACTGGGAATTATTCTTTTTCTGAAAGTTTCAAACAACTGCATTAATTTGCAGGGCTTCACAGAGATATTAAACATCAAGCTGTGTGTTCCTGGGCTGAGGACATTAAAAGATTTGTTTATCTTTTAAATTTATTTTAATTTACCAACACAACTAGAAATAGATATTTTATTAAAAGGCGAATTACAATTTTAAATAGGCAGTTCAACATTTATTAATTAACACGGCGATTAAAATTGCATATTTCTTTAAATATTATGAATATATTTTAAGCTCTTTATATCAAGTCTACCAAGCCACCACTTCTGAAGACAAGAAGATTTTTTTGACTACAATTTATCCAGAGACAACATTGTTTCTTGTGCCTGTGGTAAATTATCTCAGACTTTACCCAGATGTGTTCCATGAAATTAGAATGAAAGGAAGGAAAGTGGTCTCAATTGAATTGATTAACAGATGGGGGTTAATGTTATGTGGGTTTGATTGATTTAAATTTCAGCAACTTCTAAATAGGAAGCAATCTCCTGAAATTCAATTCTGTGAAAATACCCATTTTAATGTTTTGGGACCAAGACAGATTTAAATTTAGTTTTTCTTGCATGCAGTTGCTTATTTTAGTGAACAGTATTGATTAGGAAAAAAGCATGTTGATTCTTGTTACTTAGGAAGTGAACAGAAAGGAGTCTGAAGAAGGGTTTCGGCCCGAAACGTTGCCTATTTCCTTCGCTCCATAGATGCTGCTGCACCCGCTGAGTTTCTCCAGCATTTTTATGTACCTTCGATTTTCCAGCATCTGCAGTTCCTTCTTAAACAGAAAGGAGACTGTATTTGACATGAAGGAGATGAATTTTAAAAAAAGTATATTTCTCCTGCCTAAAGTTGGTTTGAGCATTACTGCTGGTTAAACCTTAACCATTGAAGTGAGTAGGAAAGGGCCAGTCAGTCCCACTTGGCTGTCATTTGCGCGCCATTTACGTGCCTGGTAGCGTATGGGTAGCATGTGGGTAGCGCGGGACGTGCGCATGGAATGGCGTGGAGCAGTGTGGAGTTGCACGCGGTATCGCGCAGCGCTCCAGGATTTCATTCTGGACGAAATCCTCACACGCCACCAGCCTGTCGAGTAAATGACGGCCAAGTGGGACACCCAGGCAGCATCTCTGGATAGAAGGAATGGGTGACGTTTCGGGTCACGGCGCATTCTTCAGACAGAAGGATCTAGTCCCAAAACATCACCCATTCCTTCTCTCCAGAGATGCTGCCTATCCCGCTGAGACTCTAGCATTTTGTGTCTACTATTGGAGTGACACAGGTTATTCACTATACTTTAGAATTACTGGTTTGGAGAGAGAATGCTTCTCTCACTTACCTATCACTGATTCCTACTGAAATGAATCTATACTGCAATCAGATCAAATTAAAAGGATACACACAAAACTACAGATGCTGGAATTGTGAGCAAAAGAGACAAAGTGTTGGAGGAGGTCAGCAAATCAGTGGAGGGAATAGACAGGTAACTTTGTGTTGGACCTCTTTTTCCAGACTGATTAAAGAGAAAACGATATAAATATTTAAGAAATATCCATTGGCATCTTCTGAAATAATTCCAGTTGGAAATGATTTGAAATTAGTTTAGCTACAATGATCCACTTTGCCTACCAATTCCTGGGACATTCAACGATGGTTAAGTCTCACAAGATGAACATAAACAGGAATATTATTGATTGCACCTGAATTTACCTATCGGTAGACAATTTGTATTGTTCTCACACTTGGAAAATAAATCCAACTGAGAAGATGATGAGTTTAGGATTTCCCTCAGCACAGAAATCTTGGAATGAAAATGCTTGGTGTTGAAGGAGAGCTTAGCATAGTAAGCACACTGAAGAGCACAACAATAGAGGTCTGGAATTTGACTGTACTTAATTATGTTGAACAGTGGATCTCAATCAAATGTCCAGGGAAAACCTGCTGGCAAATAGTATCAGTTATATCTGGAATGGGAAAGTACACTTGAGACTTGTGGTGCTGGCTCGAAGGGCCAAATGGCCTGCTCCTGCACTTATTGTTTATTGACTTTCAACAGGTGGTTGTGTGAGATTGGGTGAACAACCATGATTGACCGGTTTACTGAGTTAGGTGTTTCATGTTCAGTCCCAATGAATATACAGCGCATTCAGAAAGTATTCAGGCTCCTTCACTTTTTCCACATTTCGTTACGTTACAGCATAATTCTAAAATTGATTTAATTCATTTTTTTAATCATCAATCTACACTCAATACCTCATAATAAAAAAAGCTAATACAGGTGTTTAGAAATGTTTGCAAAGTAATTAAAACATTTCTTGACTTCTTGACATTTCTTGACATGACTTCAGAATTAAGGAACAGAAGTTTAGGGGTAACATGAGGGGGAACATCTTTACTCAGAGAGTGGTAGCTGTGTGGAATGAGCTTCCAGTGGAAGTGGTGGAGGCAGGTTCGATTTTATCATTTAAAAATAAATTGGATAGGTTTATGGATGGGAAAGGAATGGAGGGTTATGGTCTGAGTGCAGGTAGATGGGACTAGGGGAAAATAAGTGTTCGGCACGGACTTGTAGGGCCGAGATGGCCTGTTTCCATGCTGTAATTATTATATGGTTATAAAAAGAACTAACTGAAATATCACATTTACATAAGTATTCAGACCTTTTACTCAGTACTTTGTTGAGGCACCTTTGGCAGCGATTACAGCCTCAAGTATGACACTACAAGCTTGTCAAACCTGTATTTGGGTAATTTCTCCCATTCTTCTCTGCAGATCCTCTCAAGCTCTGTCAGTTTGGATGAGGAGCATCGATGCACAACTATTTTGAAGTCCCTCCAGAGATGTTCGATCAGGTTAATGTCCGGGCTCTGGCTGGGCCACTCAAGGACATTCACAGACTTCTCACAAAGCCACTCCTGCGTTGTCTTGGCTGTGTGCTTCGGGTCGTTGTTCTGTTGGATGGTGAACCTCTGCCCCAATCTGAGATCCAGAACGCTCTGGAGCAGGTTTTCATCAACGTTCTCTCTGTACTTTGCTCCATTCATCTTTCCCTCGATCCTGACTAGTCTCCCAGCTCCTGCCTCTGAAAAACATCCCCACAGCATGATGGTGCCACCACCATGCTTCACCATAGATATGGTATTGGTCAGGTGATGAGCGGTGCCTGGTTTCCTCCTGACGTGACGCTTGGCATTCCGGCCAAAGAGTTCAATCTTGGTTTCTTCAGACCAGAGAATCTTGTTTCTCATGCCTTTTGCCAAACTCCAAGTGGGCTGTCATGTGCCTTTTACTGAGAAGTGGCTTCCCTCTGGCCACTCTACCATAAAAGCCTGATTGCTAGAGTGCTGCAGATATAGTTGTCCTTCTGGAAGGTTCTCCCATCTTCACAGAGGAACTCTGGAGCCCTGTCAGAGTGACCATCGGGTTCTTGGACAGCTCCCTGACCAAGGCCCTTCTCCCCCGATTGCTCAGTTTGGCCGGGCATCCAGCTCTATGAAGAGTCCTGATGGTTCCAAAGTTCTTCCATTTAAGAATGATGGAGGCCACTGTGCTCTTCGGGATCTGCAATGCTGCAGAAATTGTTTTATACCCTTCCCCAGATCTGTGTCTCGGAGGTCTACGGACAATTCCTTTGTCTTCGTGGCTTGGTTTTTGCTCTGACATGCCCTTTCAACTGTGGGATCTTATATAGACAGGTGTTTGCCTTTCCAAATCATGTACAATCAATTTAATTTACCACTGGTGGACTCCAATCAAGTTGTAGAAACATCTCAAGGATAATCAATGGAAACCGGATGAACCCAAGTTCAATTTTGAGTGTCATAGCAAAGGGTCTGAATACTTATGTAAATGTGATATTTTAGTTGTTTATTTTTAATTACTTTGCAAAAATTTCTAAACACCTGTTTCGCTTCTTCATTCAGGGGAATTGTGTGTAGATTGATGATAAAAACGAGAATGTAATCAATTTTAAAATAAGGCTGTCACGTAACAAAATGTGGCAAAAGTGAAGGGGTCTGAGTATTTTCTAAATGCACTGCATGAGAGAGATCATGAAACAGAAATTAGCACTATCATCTACATATGTAAAAGCACCGGAGAAAAAGACTACAGATAGCCAAACCTTATGTAAAAAAAAAAAAATGCTGGGAGAGGCGCTGAGTCCCTGCATCACTTTGCTTTTACCATGTAAAGGTGCTAAACTCTGCAATTAGCAGTTGCCATGGATACCTCACTACAATAGTCTGATTCAGTGGAACATTTCATAAGTCCTTTAGTTGTGGAAGACTTTCATGAGAAAATGGTGTCTTCCCATGTCTTAGTGCTCCTTCCTGGAGATGTCTCAACCGACTGCGAACCGGGGTCGGGTGGTCAAGGGTGACAATGCTCAAATGGGGCTACATCGAGAGTACAACAACCTGTGATTGTGGCACACTGACCCAGACAATGCAACACCTACTGCAATGCCCATTGCTGGATGATCCATGTGCTACTGCAGACCTTGCACTTAACACTCCAATAACGCAACGATGTATACAGCAGTGGCGAGCCACTGTGTAGCATAAGGACACGAAAGAAGAAGAAGTGCTCCTTCCTATTGGTATTCCCCATTTTTTGCCTGAAAGGAACTCGGGGGGGGGGGGGGGCATTGAAACTCCTTTTACTAACTTATTTATTCATGAATTGCAGTTTGTTTAATAGACAGTGTGCTTATCATTCTCAGGTGCTTAACCACAAAACCAAGTGTCCTTTTATAATGTAGACGTTATCCCATCTAAAGATTAGATGTGCAGGAATGAACAGCAGATGCTGGCTAAAACCGAGGATCGACATAAAAAGCTGGAGTAACTCAGCGGAACCGGCAGCCTCTCTGGAGAGAACGAATGGGTGACGTTTCGGATCAAGACGGTTCTTCAGACTGAAAGTCACGGGAAAGGGAAACACGAGATATAGACAATGATGTAGAGAGATAGAGAACAATGAATGAAAGAAGCGCAAAAAAAGTTATGTTGATAAAGGAAACAGGCCATTGTTAGCTGTCTGTTGGGAGAAAATGAGCAGCAGGTGCTACTTGGGAGGGAATGCAGGGATTACTTGAAGTTAAAGAAATCAATACTGTTCTCATTCTAATCCCAAAATTAGATGTGTTGTGCCATAATGTTTGGGACAAAGACCCATCATTTATTTATTTGCCCCTGTTCCACAATTTGAGATTTGTAATAGAAATAAATCACATGTGGTTAAAGTGCACAATGTGAGATTTTAATAAAGGCCCTTTTTATACATTTTGGTTTCACCATGTAAAAATTACAGCAGTGTTTATACATAGTCCCCCCATTTCAGGGCACCATAATGTTTTAGACACAGCAATGTCATGTAACTGAAAGTAGTCATGTTTAGTATTTTATTGCTTATCCTTTGCACCCGCACCACCGTGTTTCGCAGATGAGGTGGTATGCTTTGGATCTTGTGCAGTTCCTTCTCTCCTCCATACTTGGCTCTTGCCATCACTCTGGTATAAATTAATCTTCGTCTCATCTGTCTGCAAGACAGTTTTCCAGAACTGTGGTTGCTCTTTTAAGTTCTTCTTGGCAAACTGTAACCCGGCCATCCTCGTTTTGCGGCTAACCATTGCATTTTGCAGTGTATCCTCTGTATTTCTGTTCATGAAGTCTTCTGCGGACAGTGGTCATTGATAAATCCACCTGACTCCTGAAGAGTGTTTCTGATCTGTCGGACAGGTGTTTGGGGGATTTTTCTTTATTATAGAGAGAATCCTTCTGTCATCAGATGTGGAGGTCTTCCTTGGCCTGCCAGTCCCTTTGTGATTAGTAAGCTCACCAGTGCTCTCTTTCTTCTTAATGATGTTCCAAACAGTTGATTTTGGTAAGCCTAAGGTTTGGCTGATGTCTCTAACAGTTTTATTCTTGTTTCTCAATCTCATAATGGCTTGTTTGACTTGCATTGGCACAACATTTGTCCTCATATTGATAAACAGCAATAAAAGTTTCCAAAGGTGATGGAAAGACTGGAGGAAAGACTAGGTGCTCTCTTACAGTATACCTGCATTAAGGAGGCAATTAAACACACCTGAGCAATTACAAACACCCGTGAACCCATGTGTCCCAAACATCATGGTGCCCTGAAATGGGGGAACTATGTATAAACACAGCTGTAATTTCTACATGGTGAAACCAAAATGTATAAAAATGGCCTTTAATAAAATCTAATAATGTGCACTTTAACCACATGTGATTTTTAAAAAAAATCATAAATCTCAAATTGTGGAGTACAGAGGCAAATAAATAAATGTCTTTGTTCCAGATATTATGGAGGGCACTGTACTTTCTTAGCATTTTGTGGACTTGGAAATGGTCCTCTGGCCAAGCTTAAAGTTGTAAGCTACAATCAGTTGTGTTGTCCAAAAGGCCTGCTGACTTGACCATTCTGTCCCTCCCTGTGAAACCCTTCATTATTATGTTTAGTACCGAATCATTTGTCTCAGGTACGCATTCATCAACTACAATGAATAAATAAGTAAAGTTAGTGTAACATTTTCTGTAATTCTGCCAGGTTTATCAACAAGTCAATGTACACACCAAGGATTTCTCCCATCTCCTACGGATTCAAATTGTTGGCTGCTAATTTCTCTGGAATCGTGAAGCCTGTGCTGCATATGTTATTTATGAGTATTTATGAGCAACTAATAGATTAAGTCTAGCTTTCTAACCATGTGCAGTGATTATCTTAGTAAAATAGCTAAATGGTAAGTAAATCTATTATTTACAGTCTGAAAGTAATCATTATAGTTATTTATGGTTACTTACTACCCTTGAGAATAGACAGGAAAATGCATTAGGCATCTTCTGTAATCTCCAATGTATTACGCTGTAATTAAGGCATAACTGTTCATCTATCTCTCATGCCATCCTGCACGGGGCTCAAAAATAGCATGGGCTTTGATTAACAGGGGACGGCTCCATGTGGAGATCATATTGGCGTCAGAGCATAATTTTGAATAGTTTGGTGATACTCAAGCAATAATATCCATTTATGATTTTTTTTCCTATTTTATTTTTGCCATTCCATCTCCTCGCTTGCAAATGGATTTCATTTGTGCCTTTTATACAATGTGATCTATCATTTGAATAGAAAATGGAAGACCTAAAGCACTCCATAGATGCTGCCTCACCCGCTGAGTTTCTCCAGCATTTTTGTCTACCTTCTTTAAACTATCACTGGTATGTCTGTTTCAACTTTTGGTCTAGAATTTGCAGTTGGATTGACAATGAAACTGATCATTGTGTGCAGCCCTGCAGATGCAGTCAGTAATACCTGCTCATCCACCACATTTTAATGTAACAGTCTTCACAACTGCAATCATCAAATAATCATTTTCAGGAGATGTTGTTACAACTTCCACTTTCTACACTAGGTTTTTACTCTCAAAACACAAAATGGCAAATTATTTGGTGCATGAATGCACACATTGAAGTAGCATTGTATGGATTAAGACTGGGGCAAGGCCACAGGGGAGTTATGTGCGGATGCATCTTGTGCTTTAGAATCATAAACCTTGTTCCATCTTCATTGTTATCATGCACAAATCATGAGCAGCAAGGTCTACAAGTTAAGCACAAATATTGGTCCATGATTTCCTGCTCTTCCTGCTAGATAGCTTACAACATGTTACTTGCTACCTTTTAACTAATAGCTGTTGTATCGCGTTGCAAACAGCGACAGCTAATCTAGCTGATTAGCACGTTGCACAGAAAGGTTATTTCAGGACGTATGGAATTGAATGCTATCAACACCTTTGGAAACTACAAACTAAACAGTCTAAAGGCACACAAAATTGCTGGGGAAACTCAGCGGGTGCAGCAGCATCTATGGAGCGAAGGAAATAGGCGACGTTTCGGGCCGAAACCCTTCTTCAGACTGATAGGGGGTGGGGAAAGAAAGAAGGACAAAAGGAGGAGGAGGAGGAGCCCGAGGGCGGGCGGATGGGAGGGTGGGGGGAGACAGCTAGAGGGTGAAGGAAGGGGAGGAGACAGCACGGGCTAGCCAAATTGGGAGAATTCAATGTTGATGCCATAGGGACGCAAGGACCCCAGACGGAATATGAGGTGCTGTTCCTCCAATTTCCGCTGTTGCTCACTCTGGCAATGGAGGAGACCCAGGACAGAGAGGTCGGATTGGGAATGGGAGGGGGAGTTGAAGTGCTGAGCCACCGGGAGGTCAGGTAGGTTATTGCGGACTGAGCGGAGGTGTTCGGCGAAACGGTCGCCCAACCTACGCTTGGTCTCACCGATGTAAATCAGCTGACATCTAGAGCAGCGGATGCAGTAGATGAGGTTGGAGGAGATACAGGTGAACCTTTGTCGCACCTGGAACGACTGCTTGGGACCTTGAATGGAGTCGAGGGGGGAGGTGAAGGGACAGGTGTTGCATTTCTTGCGGTTGCAACGGAAAGTGCCCGGGGAGGGGGCGAAGACAGTTTTGTAAGTGATGTAGATGCACTATGAATGAATAATTGATTTGGCCATTATGGAGCAGTAATACATATCACTGGAGATGGAGTCATAGAAATAACTAATCACAGGCCCGTACGAAGCTTTTCAAAAAGGGGGGTGGCATGACAGGATTACAAAAAAATTTATGTGAAATAATGTGCGCGCTGCGCACATCACGAGCGTGAAGTCCCTCGATGCCGGGGTCCAGGGCCAGCTTAAGGGGTTTTAGATGCTCTCTGATACATTCTGAGCCGTATTTTGCAGCATTTTTGCACCAAATTTATGACCAATATTCCAGAAATTAACAGGAATCTGAGGTAACTTTTTCACACAAAGGATGGTGGTTAGAAACATAGAAACATAGAAAGTAGATGCGAGAGTAGACCACCAGGTCCGTCGAGCCCGCACCGCCATTCGCTCATGGCTGAACACTAAACAGACACACTTACCCACAAACAGTAGACACAAGACACAGAACACAAGACACTACCCTCCCCTTTATACCGCTATCACCCCTCTCCACCCCAAGAACCTCGTGATCTCCTGGGGGAGGCAAAAAACCGGATAAAAACCCAGGTCCAATTCGGGAAAAAAATCCGGGAAATTCCTCTCCGACCCCAATCCAGGCGATCGACACTTGTCCAGGAGATCACTCAGGTCTTACTATACTAACCATACCTAGGTCCATATCCCTGCCCTCTCCCCGTAGCCCCTTATCCCCTTGGCAGCTAAAAAACCATCTATTTTAGTCTTAAATATATTTAAAGTTTCTGCTTCCACTGCTCCCTGGGGCAGTGAATTCCATAAATTAACCACCCTCTGGGTGAAGAAGTTCTTCCTCATCTCAGTTTTAAAAGAGCCCCCCCTTATTCTGCAACTATGTCCCCTAGTTCTAGTTTCCCCGATCATTGGGAACATCCTCGGTGCATCCACCCGATCAAGGCCCCTCACGATCTTATATGTTTCAATGAGATCGCCTCTCATTCTTCTAAACTCCAAAGAGTAGAGTTCCAGCCTACTTAACCTTTCCTCATATGTTAATCCCCTCATTGCAGGAATTAATCTTGTAAACCTTCGCTGCACTGCCTCCAGGGCTAGTACATCCTTTCTTAAGTATGGACCCCAGAACTGTACACAGTATTCCAAATGTGGTCTCACTAATACTGTGTACAGCTGCAGCAAGACCTCCGTGTTTTTATACTCAATCCCCCTAGCAATAAAGGCCAAAACTCCATTGGCCTTCCTGATTGCTTGCTGCACCTGCATACTAACTTTTAGTGATTCATGTACTAATACCCCTAGATCCCTTTGCGTTGCATTACAACGCAGCTCCTCCTCATTTAAAAAATAACTTGCCCTATCATTTTTTTTCCCAAAGTGAATGACTTCACATTTATTAGTATTAAATTTCATCTGCCAAGTTGTTGCCCACTCACCTAGCTTATCTATATCCTTTTGCAGACTCTTCCTATCCTCCTCATCCCCTACTTTTCCTCCCATTTTTGTATCGTCCGCAAATTTTGATATATTACACTTGGTTCCCTCCTCCAAATCATTTATATAAATTGTGAACAACTGGGGTCCCAGCACCGACCCTTGCGGAACCCCGCTAGTTACCGGTTGCCATCCCGAGTATGAACCATTTATCCCCACTCTCTGCTTCCTATTTGTTAGCCAATCCTCTACCCATGCTAATATATTACCCCCAATCCCATAATTTTTTATTTTTAGCAATAGTCTCTTATGTGGCACCTTGTCAAAAGCCTTTTGGAAGTCCAAGTATACCACATCCACCGGTTCCCCTTTATCCACCCGGGTTGTTACTTCCTCAAAGAATTCGAGCAGATTCGTTAAACAGGACTTCCCCTTCACAAAACCATGCTGGTTCTGTCCGATGAAGTCATGTTTATCCAAGTGCCCCGTTAGTGTTTCTTTAATAATTGTCTCTAACATTTTACCCACCACCGATGTTAGACTAACCGGTCTATAGTTACCCGCCTTCTGTTTACTTCCTTTTTTAAATATAGGTGTTACATTGGCCATTTTCCAATCCACTGGGACCGTTCCTGCCTCCAGGGAGTTTTGGAAAATTATCACCAATGCATCCACAATCCCCACCGCTATCTCCCTCAAGACCCTTGGATGTAATCCATCAGGCCCAGGGGATTTATCCTCCTTCAGTCTCATTAATTTCCCTAATGCCACCTCCTTGGTGATCTTAATAGTATTTATGGAGGTTGTATGGAACGAGCTGCCAGAGGAGGTAGTTAAGGCTGGGACTATCCTAATGTTTAAGAGTCATTTGGACACGTACATGGATATGACCGGTTTAGATGGATATGGGCCAAACGCGTGTGAGTGAGACTAGTGTAGATGGGACATGTTGGTCGGTGTGGGCAAGTTGGGCTGAAGGGCCTGTTACCACCCTGCATCAATCTATGACTAAAAAGTAAAGAAGAAAAATGCATGTAGATAAGTAGAGCAGGTTTGAAAGAGGAGTGAAATGTAAAGGCAGAGAGAGGTTTATGGGTGGAAAGGAACATAGGAAAGGAGGGGGGAGGGTGGGCTTGAGCAGATGGGTGAAGGAGAAATAGACACAAAGTGCTGGATAACTCAGTGGGTCAGGCAGCATCTGTGGAGAACATGGATAGGTGACGTTTCACAGAGTGCTGGAGTAACTCAGTGGGTCAGGCAGCATCTCTGGAGAAAAGATATAGATAATGGTACCCGGATGTGGCGCTGATGGACGAGAGGCCGAAGCAAAGAAGTCGAAGCCAAAGAACGAAATGGTAATGAGGCCGAAACGCCAATAAACCAAAAGAGTCTGAAGACGAAATGCCTATTAACCGAAAGGATGGGACGCCTAAATGCAAACTAACCAAAATGGGTGGGACGCCTAAACCTAAGGAACCGAAAAGCTGCGTTGCCTAAAAGCAAACTTAGCGAATGGCCGCTCTGTCGAAACGCCACCTACCTGAAAGGCGGAGTCGCCTACAGGCCAAAGGACCGACTGCCGCTCAACAGAAAAGTCCAATAACGGACTTGACATTGCCGGGGGGGGGGGCGGGACTTGTCAGCAATTGGTCCAGACCCCCGTGTCCATCACATCACTGTGAAGGCATGAACATTGTCCCAAACCTCCGCTCCACCCGACCCACAGCCCGCAGAGGGTGGCCGTGGGAGAGTGGGGGCAGTCCCGAGCGATGCACACCTTCGGCCCCTTTCAACTTGGTGCTTGGGTTCAGATTGACCAGTCACCTATGGCTGCTAATAATGTCAGAGGGGGGGCCACAGAAAAATTAAAGAGCCCAAGGGGGCCATGAACTAAAAAAGGTTGAGAACCACTGGGTTAGACAACGCTCTCTCTCTTTTGCTTGTCCTCTGCATTTTTTAAACTCTTACTGCTGCTCTTTCTCCTCTCGGCTAGGTTAGCTAGTGGGAAAAACGTACTGTGACCCCAGCTGTTAAATCTTTTCAAATGCTATCTGATTGTTTCTATTGAGATGGACAGCCAAGGGCAGCGATTCTATTGCTCAGGTCTCCAACACATAGGATGTAAAGAATAACCACTCAGCTGGATATCCATTGGAAAGGATCCAAGAGGATAATCCATTGGATAGGACGCTCTTGAGTATCTAGGAATCAACGTACATCTTCAAGCTCGATGATGCCTCCTTTATTTTATGTAGGAGGAGGTTGCTGCCCTTCAGTGATGGGCAAGGTCTCCTTGTAAGACCTTTAACGCTCGGATGTGAGTATTCGCGGCAGTCATGTTAGTTACATGTTTAGTTCTGTTGAGAGATAAAGCGTAAACATGTTAGTTACATGTTTAGTTCTGTTTAGAGATGCAGAGCAGAAGCAGGCCCTTCGGCCCACCGAGTCCGCGCCGACCAGCAATCCCCGCACATTAATGCTACCCTGCACACACTAGGGACAATTTTACACTTACACTAAGCCAATTAACCTACAGACATGTACGTCTTTGGGTATGGGCAGAAACCAAAGATCTCGGAGAAAACTCCGTACAGACAGCACCCATAGTCGGGATCGAAACTGGGTCTCCGGTGCCGCAGTGCTGTAAGGCAGCAACTCTACCGCTACACCACGGTGCCGTACCTCTCAAGTTTCATACCACTCAAGTCAATTGATGTCAGTCAAAAAACACCTGCAGCTTCCATGCATTTGTACATCGTGGAGGACCGTGATTTAATATCCTGAAACACCCGAAATGTGCTTGGAGTCAGTAATTGCCTTGGCTGATCAGCTTTTAGAATTAAACTCTGGCAATGAAAAATATTGCATTGCACATTAGAACTTATATTCCCTTGAATAATGCATGTAAGAATTTAAAGGCATATTGAATAAAATGTGGTGGTGGTTGAGGCAGATACTATAATGACATTTAAGAGGCCTTTAAATTGGTGCGTGAATATGCAGGACATGTAGGATGTGGATCATGTGTAATCAAAGGAGGTTAGTTTAACTTGGAATCATATTCTGCACAGATATTGTAGGCTGAAGGGCTGTTCTATGTTCTAACATATTTTTAATCTTGAAAATACCATTTTATTAATGTAAGCTGCATTCCCAGAATTATATGATAAAACATCAATGCTGACTAAATATTTGAAATCTCAAAAAAAAATAATTGTTTATGGTATTGTTGTTTTCAGTTTTAATACTCTGTCTGTGAACCAATTAGTAATTCTCAGTGTAATACACTAAAATATTTACAAAGCTGTTCCTGTTTCTCCTGGTTTGCAAAACACAAGAATTCTTCAGTCTGATTAGCTGGCCACCATGCAAAAAGACACAAAAAGCTGGAGCAACTCAGCAGGTCAGGCAGCATCTCTGGAGAGAAGGAATAGGTGATGTTTCGGGATGAGACCGTTCTTCAGACTGACAGTCAGGGAAAAAGGGAAACGAGAGATATAAGCGGTAATATAGAAAGCTTAAGAACAAATGAATGAGAGATATGCAAAAAAGTAACAATAATGATGTAAACAGGCCATTGTTAGCTGTGGGCTGGATGAAGCCTGATGGCTTCATTAATGGTCCATTGGCACATAGAGCACCCATGGATGCAACATCAAATGAAATAAATAATCCAGGTCCCTTTGTGCAAGGCTTTGTTCATGATTGGCAATGAGTGCTGCCTTCCTTAACTTTCCACAGGTTCTGAATATTGGGTTGAGTTCACGTCAAATATTTTCATATATTTATGCAAATATGAGATTAAAAGGCAATTATTCGTCTCTTCTCCAGAATAATATCATGCCCGACTGGAAGTTCACCAAAATCTGACTTTTAAGTAATGTTTACATTATATTGATCTTATTTTGCCCATATGTCTACCTGTTACTTTGTGTCATGATGACTAATCTGTTTATTGATCTGTTTTGATTAGGTGTACGATGGAAAAGACAGTTCTGCTCATCTTATGGGAGCTTTTATTGGCACTGGAATGCAGGCCGTGACTTTAAGCAGTACATCGAATCACTTGTGGCTGGAGTTTAATACAGACTCTGCAGCAACTGATGAAGGTTTTCAACTTGTTTACCATGGTGAGTACAGTTGGAATGTGTCTTCTACCTTGTACCTTGTGGTCATCACTTTCGAAGAGTCCACCAGTGACTATACTGGAAGTTGGACAATTTATACTGGACAATTTTTACATTTATACCAAGCCAATTAACCTACAAACCTGTACGTCTTTGGAATGTGGGAGGGAACTGAAAATCTCGGAGAAAGCCCACGTGGGTCACGGGGAGAACGTACAAACTCCGTACAGACAGCACCCATAGTCGGGATCGAACCCGGGTCTCCGGCGCTGCATTTTTGCTGTAAGGCAGCAACTCTACCGCTGCACCACCATGACTGCATTATATGCGGTTTGTTGCATATAAATCTGATTTTAAATTATGTTAAAAGTTCCATGCAAAGATGAAATTATCTTTCCAAAGTAGTGCAAATAAATTGTTCAAGCCATATTTTCAATTAGATAGCTTTTGCAGATAATTATTTATTAATTTAATTGCAAAAATTCTAAGAGGTTATCCTAATACTTAGCTTTAGACAAAAGATGACAATTATATTGATTCAGTCTGCGGAAGCAATCTAAAAGTGAATGAATTCCAAAGGGATCTTTGGGGGGAAAAAAACATGTATGATTTGTGGGTGGGAGGAACAGCCACAAATGGGTATTGTGAGGTTAATCTTATAAACAAACTCAACAACAGAGGAGGTCACAGCAGGAACTGATGAAATTGCTCTCCGGCCTACTTTGCTGTTCATTAGGCTTCATTGAAAAGCATAATAAAATAAATAATGAATGGCCTGCTCATCATTATGTAAGGTAAAAGGAAATAAACTTGCAAATGCCTCTGTTTTATATAAAACCTGTTCATTTGCTCTGCTTTGCAGAAATAAAATACATAAGGGGAGGGGAAATTGAGAGAGAGGAAATAAAGTATGTAGGAAAGAACTGCAGATGCTGCTTAAAATCAAAGATAGACACAACATGTTGGAGCAACTCAGCGGGTCAGGCAGCATCTCTGGAGAGAAGAAATGGGTGACGTTTCGGGTCTCGAAACGTCTCCCATTCCTTCTCTCCAGAGATGCTGCCTGACCCGCTGAGTTGCTCCAGCATTTTGTGTCTTATCTAGAGGAGATGAAGATTAGAAACATAGAAAATAGGTGCAGGAGCGGGGGCATTCGGCCCTTTGAGCCAGCACCGCCATTCATTGTGATCACGGCTGATCGTCCTGTATCAATAACCATACCAGAATGCCATGTGTCAGAACACTCTCTATGGAGCAACGGTAGAATGACACTAGCAGCTGTTGTGGCAAGTTGACTTTCCTGAGATATCTTAGGTAATAAAGCCGTTGTTGTGCCTTCTTTACCACGGAGTGCGTGTTAGTTGACCACCTGAGATCTGCTGAGATGTGGGTGCCCAGGAACCTGAAACTGGAGACTCTGTCCATTCTTTCTCAGTTTATGTGCAGTGGGGGATGGTCACCCTGCTTCTTCCTGAGGTCAATGAAGAGCTCTTTTGTTTTTTTTTGTATTGAGTGCTAAATTGGTCTCTGAGCACCAGCCTATTAACCTCTGTATCTCCTCCCTGTAAGCTGACTCATCGCCCTTTGTGATCGGCCTCACCGCTGTCGTATCGTCTGCAAATTATATGATGGTGTCGTACTGTGGGTCAGTATACAGTCATAGGTATAGAGGGAGTAGAGGAGGGGGCTCAGCACACAGCCTTGTGGAGGTCCTGTGCTGAGTGTCAGAGTGGGGGAGTGGTGGGGTCCCATCCTGACTGACTGAGGCCGGTCAATAAGGAAGTCCTAAATCCACAGGCAGATGTTGTGTTCAAAGCCTAGGTCGGACAGCTTGGAGACCAGTCTACTGGGTACGATTATGTTGAATGCAGAGTTGTAATCCACAAATAGCAGCCGTGCATATGCTCCCCGTTGTTCTAGGTGGAACACTACAGTGTGGAGGGCAGTGGCAATGTCCACTAAAGATTGAGTGTGTGAGAGGGGGAACAGATAAACATTCTGTGAGAGGGGCGATAAAGATCATGAGGGCGGCATGGTGGCATGGCGGTAGATTTGCTGCATTACAGCGCGTGCAGCGCCGGAGACTACGGGTGCTGTCTGTATGAAGTTTGTATGTTCTCCCCTACTTGACCCACATAGGTTTCCTCCGAGATCTTCGGCTTCCTCTCACACTCGCACACGATAGTTGTGATATTTCAAGAATCACTAGAGTTAGGAGTGTTTCCTGAAGATGGGAAAATTGTGAATATCACCCTGCTGTACAAGAAGGGAGAAAAATAGAAGAGCGGAAACTATCGGCTGGTTTGCCTGACTTCAGTGATTGGTAAGATTTTAGAGTCAATTATAAAGGATGAGGTTACGCAGTACTTGGAAGTTCACGATGAAATAGGCTGGTCAGCATGGTTTTGTGAATGGAAGATCTTGCCTGACAATTCTGCTGGAGTTCTTTGAGGAAGTTGAGGACAGACAGAGGGGAGGCTGTAAATGTTGTTCACCTAGATTTTCAGAATGCCTTCGATAAGTTGTTGCACATCAGGCTGCTCGGGAAGATGAGAGCCCATGGTATTAAAGGGAAGATACTAGCATGGATAGTGGGTTGGCTGGATGGCAGAAGGCGAAGAGTTGCAATAAAAGGCACGTTTTCAGATTGGCTGCGGTGACTAGTGGAGTTCCGCAAGGGTCGGTGCTGGGGCCGCTTCTCTTCACGTTGTATATTCATGATTTGGATGAGGGAATTGAAGGCTTTGTGGCCAAGTTTGCAGATGATGCTAAGATAGGTGAAGGGGCAGGCAGTGTAGAGGAAGCAAGGACTCTGCAGAAGGACTTGGACAGGTTAGGAGAGTGGGCAGAGAAGTGGCAGATGGAATTAAGTGTAGCAAAGTGAGGAGTCATGCATTTTGGTAATAAAGGCATAGATTGTTGTCTAAATGGAGAGATAATCCTGAAATCGGAGGTGCAAATGGATTTGGGAGTGCTGATGCAGGACTCCCAAAAAGTTAATTTGCAAGTTGAATTGGTAGTAAGGATGGCAAATTCAATGCCAGGGTTTATATCTAAAGGACTGAAATACAAAAATAGAGATATAATGTTGAGGCTCTGTAAGGTGCTGGTCAGGCCACATCTGGAGCACTGTGAGAAAATCTGGGCCCCATGTCTGAGGAAGAATGTGCTGGCTCTGGAGAGAGTCCAGAGGAGGTTTACCCGAATGATGCCAGAAGTGAGTGTGTTAGCATATGATGACATGTTTGACTGAACTGGGTCTCCACTCACTGGAGTTTAAAAGGTTGAGGGAGGACTTCAATGAAAATTACAGAATAATTAAAGACATAGTGTGGATGTGGAAAGGATGTTTCCACTGGTGGGAGAGTCTAGGGCCAGAGGTCATGGCTTCTGAATTAAAGGGTGCTCTTTAGGAAAGGAGGTGACGAGGGACTTCTTTAGTCAGAGGGTAGTTAATCTGCGGAACTCATTGCCACAGAGGGCTGTTGAGGTCAAGTCAGCGGATATTTTTAAGGCAGAGATTGATTAGAACAGGAGTCAAGGGTTATGGGGAGAAGGCAGGGAAATTGGAATACGGGGCTGTCCCACCTGGGCGACCTAATTGGCGAGTTTAGAAGAGTTTGAAAAAATCACGTTGAAGACCTCCTTCAACTATGTAGAAGACCTCCTTCCACCTCCTTCAACTATGTAGAAGACCTCCTTCCACCTCCTTCGACTATGTTGAAGACTAGCTTCGACTAGCTACGACTAACCTCGGGAAAATTGGACACCGAATAGTGGAGAGTGAAGACGACCTCCTTCGATCTCCTTCGACCTCCCTTCGACTATGATGAAGACTATCTACAACTACCTTTGACTACCCTCGATTACCTATGACTAACATGCCGATATACTACGACCCACTACGACTAAACCTACGAGTAAAAAAAGTATTGATTTTTTCCATGGCGACGTTTTTTTACTCGCGGGCATTTTTTAACATTTTTTATAAACGCCGCAACCTAGCTGAGGCCTCGAGCAAGTGGAGACCACTCTCAAGCATGAAGGAGAGTTACGAAGACCTCATACGACCTTGCGTCAACCATGCTGCAAGTATCAGTCGAGGGCAAACTCACCAGAACTCGTGGATTAGGCCGTCCAAGTGGGACAGGCCCTTTAGGTGGCAGAGATCAGCCATAATTGAATGGCGGAGTAGACTCAATGGGTCAAGTGGCCTAATTCTACTCCTGTAACTTGTGCACTCAAGACATACATATTTGTAGGCTTGGTGTATGTGTAAAATTGTCCTTAGTGTGTGTAGGATAGCGTTAATATGCGGTGATCGCTGGTCGGTGTGGACTTGGTGGGCCGAAGGGCCTGTTTCCACACGGTATCTCTAAACTAAACTAATAAAATGAGATAAAGATTGTTAAAGAGAATTAATTTTGAACATATTGAAAATTCAGCTGCGACCAGAAAGACGCTACGACTCTTTGCAGACCTCTCACAACCATACAGGCGACCCCTGGCGACATGTTGCGGATCATCTCTCATGATCATAGGAGACCTCTCATGACCATACAGCCTGTATGGTCATGAGCAGTCTCCTATCTATGGTCATGAGAGGTCTCCAAAGAGTCGTAGCGTCTTTCTGGTCGCCGCTGAATTTTCAACATGTTGAAAATCTCGGCGACCTATTACGGGTGCCAGCAGTCGCCTGTAAAGGTCGCGTAAGTGGGACAGGCCCTTAAAGATCATGATCGAGGAGATAAAGATAGTGAGAGAGAAGCAATAACTATTGTGTGCTTGTGAGAAAGATAGAGAGAAAAGAACGATTGTGAGAGATTTGGAGGAAATAATGATTGTGTGAGGAAGAAAGCGATAAAGGTTGAAAACATATAGATATAACAGAGATGGATAGATTCTTGATTGGTACGGGTATCAGGGTTTATGTGGGGAAGGCAGGAGAATGGGGTCATGAGGGAGAGATAGATCAGCCATGATGGGCCGAATAGCCTAATTCTGGAGAGAGAGAGAGAGAGAGAGAGAGAGAGAGAGAGAGAGAGAGAGAGAGAGAGAGAGAGAGAGAGATAGAGAGAGAGAGAGAGAGAAGAGAAGAGAGTAGAGAGACGTAGAGAGCAGTAGAGGAGATAGAGAGAGAGATAAGAGAGAAGTCTCTCTCTCTCTCTCCTTCTCTCTCTCTCGCTACTCTCTCTCTCTCTCTCTCTCTCTCTCGCTCTCTCTTCGCTCTCTCTCTGCTCTCTCTCTCTCTAGCCTCTCTCTCTCTTCCTCTCTCTCTCTCTGCTCTCTCTCTCTACTCTCTCTCTCTCTCTCTCTCTCTTATCTCTCTCTCTCTCTCTCTCTCTCTCTCTCTCTCTCTAGCTCTCTCTCTCTCTCTCGCTCTCTCTCTCTCTCTCTCTCTCTCTCTCTATCTCTCTCTCTCTCTCTCTCTCTCTCTCTCTCTCTCTCTCTCTCTCGCTCTCTCTCTCGTTCTCTCTCTCGCTCTCTCTCTCTCTCTCTAGCTCTCGTCTCCTCTCTCCGCTCTACCTCTTCTCTTCGCTCTCGCTCTCTCGCTCTCTCCTCTCGTCTCTCTCTCTCCCTCTCTCTCTCTCTCTCTCTCTCTCTCTTGCTCTCTCTCCTTCTCTATAGAAATCACTCTCCTCATCATAAGGGAGATTATTTGAGGGAGAGATTAAATTTGTGTGAGTGATCGAGCTCAAGGAACATCAACATAAATTCTGAGAGAGAGAAAGAGAGAGAGAGAGAGGGGGGTAGTAATGGCTGCATGTGAAAGTGAGAGAGGAGCGATTGTGTGAGAGGGAGGAAATAAATATTGAAGATAGACACAAAGCTGGAGATAATCAGCAGGACAGGCAGCGTCTCTGGAGAGAAGGAAGGGGCGATATTTTGGATTGAGACCCTTCTTCACACTTAGAAACATAGAAACATAGAAAATAGGTGCAGGAGGAGGCCATTCAGCCCTTCGAGCCAGCACCTCATTCATTGTGATCATGGCTGATCGTCCCCAATCAATAACCCGTGCCTGCCTTCTCCCCATATCCCTTGATTCCACTAGCACCTAGAGCTCTATCTCTCTCTTAAATCCATCCAGTGACTTGGCCTCCACTGCCCTCTGTGGCAGGGAATTCCAAAAATTCACAACTGTCTGGGTGAAAAAGTTTTTTCTCACCTCAGTCTTAAATGGCCTCCCCTTTATTCTAACACTGTGGCCCCTGGTTCTGGACTCGCCCTACATTGGGAATTTTTTTCCTGCATATAGCTAGTCCAGTCCTTTTATAATTGTATTAGTTTCTATAAGATAACCCCTCATCCTTCTAAACTCCAGTGAATACAAGCCTAGTCTTTTCAATCTTTCCTCATATGGCAGTCCCGCCATCCCAGGGATCAATCTCGTGAACCTACGCTGCACTTCCTCAATCACAAGGATGTTCTTCCTCAAATTAGGAGACCAAAACTGTACACAATACTCCAGATGTGGTCTTACCAGAGCCCTATACAACTCCAGAAGAAGAACTTGTTCTTCTTCTTCTTACGTATGGCGTGCACAGCCTAAAGTTGTCGGTCAACTTGTTCTATTTGATCTTATTTCAGACTGAGATGCTGCCATGTCGAGCTGAGTTACTTTTGTGTTAACATCGGTTTAAACCAGCATCTGAAGTTCCTTCCCACTGGAAATAAATATTGTATTGGCTTATTATCGTCACATGTACCGTGATACAGTGTAAAGCTTTGTTTACATTGTGTGAGGAGGTTGACTGAGAGAGATTATGTGGAAGGACAGGCGGGTCACATGAGCGAGAGATTCTGAAGGGGCCAAGTGGGAGACAGAGATATTGTGAGAATGGCAGGAACAAAATTGTGAGATGCGTGATGGAACTGATTATGAAAGGGAAAGAGGGACATTGTGAGTACAGATATGAGAGAATCTATACTGTGAGTTTAGTATTGTGAAAATAGAGAGACCTATCATGAGATGGGAAGAAATCTCTCTTTCTCTCCCCTTCCCCCGTGAGCTCGCCAATTATTTGCCTGCTTCTGCTGCTTGTCCCACTTTGGCCGTCAGTTACATGGCCCACGAAAATTTTGTGCAGGACGAAGTCCACACTCCTCCACGCCACTCCACATTCCTCCACACAACTCCATGCGCCCGTCCCCGCGCTACCCACGCGCTACCCACACGCTAGCAGGTCGCGTAAATGGTACGCGAAAGACAGCCAAGTGGGACAGGCCCTTTAGATTTAGTTCTTAGGGCTAACGGAATCGAGGGATATAGGGAAAAAGCAGGAACGGGGTACTGATTTTAGATGATCAGCCATGACCATATTGAATGGCTCGAAGAACCGAATGGCCTACTACTGCATCTATTTCGCTGTTTCTAATAGTTTTCAGTGCAAAATTTATCAGGGATGTTTTCTAAATATTATTTTAAGAATTGAACATCCCTTAAATATAATCTAACCTTGTGTCAAATTATTATTGAAAAAAACTTTTTTTTTCGAGGCAGCAAGTTCACAGTGAATTGCATCTTAATACGGAAGTAAATGAAGAAAAGTAAGAAAAATCCCAAATTACATAAGGACCCAGACTTTAAATTACCCTTCTAATAAGTTAGAATCCTTCAGCTATCTGTTGGTTAAATTCAATAACAGATGGTTTAATCAATTTTGTAAGATTTATTTTTGTTTTAAACATTGTGTGCAGCTTGAGATTTGATGGGCTTCAGATTAAAATCAGTAATATGACAGATTTAAGCAATTATTTATCAGTTGCTCTTTGAGACCGAAGTTTAATTTTCTCAGTGGATTTTTGCAAAACAAAAACAGAGCTTTATTAAAACAAGCCCACTTCTGCTATGATTTATGGATGGTACAACATTTATCCAGGGAACCTTTGGAGACATCAGTGGCATGATGTAATATATCAGCCTGCCTTTCAACTTAACAAATTTTGTAAGAATATAACCCTAAGAGGAAATAATTTGTTTCTCATCTAAAATGGATACAAACAACTCCTATTCTATTTGGATGAACAGCTGGAAGAACATGCATTTGAAACTTTGAATGGTCTGTTAGCCTAGAGAAGACCAAGGGTGTACCACACTACTGGGCAAAAAGGAAAACGTATAATGGTTTATGTTTTTGTGACTTACAGTAGATTGAAACTTTAAGTGTTGAATTGAAAATGTAATCCAGCCATGATAGTGAAACAAGGTGTATAACAAGTCCCACATCCAAAGCTTGGAACAGTCAAAAGATTGTGCAACATGTAACATAGACAACATCAAATAAATGGTTCCACCTCCACATCAGTCTCGACCCGAAACGTCAACTATTCCTTCGCTCCATAGATGTTGCCTCACCCGCTGAGTTTCTCCAGCATTTCTGTTTACCTTCAAATAAATGGTTGTTTTTTTGTGTGATTATTACTGAGAAGGAAATCTTAGGATACATAAGATCTCACCATCTTTATCCCAAAGTGCAGTGAAATCACAGGACAACTGTTCTGTTCATCACCTTGATGTCATCTCTTGTTTATTGGAGTTGTGGATTCCAGATGCTCTTCAGGAAACAATTCTCTCAATGAAAGTGATATCCATTTATTGATTGTAGACACATTGATTGATTCAACACATCTAATCTTTCCATAACACCCAAAACAACTGCACAATTCCCAGTGCTGTCTAAATAAAATAGACATCAAGCCACTCAAATATGTTTTATGGCAAGTGACAAAGCTGTGGTTACCAAGCAGAATATGTGCAGCATATCTGATGCATGTTGCTCTAATTTACTGAGGTTGTGGATGGCCTTAAGGTTACATCCAACCACTGAAGTGCCACTGACAGTCACTGGTGTATTTATCTGTATTGCCAATTCCTGATGGATTTTGATTGTAGCACTGATGCAATCAGTGAGAGGTGAAAGTTCCCATGGGATGTTGTATTCTCCAAATGTTTAACATAGCACTTTTGTGAAGTACCTGGCAGCAGGTCAAAAGCAGACAAAATTAGACTCCCAAAGAATCTGCTCTGTTTTCAGCTTCTGATAGTAATGATTAGAATACAATAAGGTTTGTTGTTGTGTTATAAAGTGACTAGCCTCTTTAAGTAATTAATATTTATACATATTTGGATTCCACATTCAGAAATCATTTAGAATAACATAATCTTGAAGTTATATGGAATTAATGTGATAAAATATTCTGTAGCAATTCAGAGGAGTGTTAGTAACAATAATTTAACAGGTGTGTAGGAAAGAACTGCAGATGCTGGTTTAAATCAAAGGTAGACACAAAATGTTCAACTCAGCGGGACAGGCAGCACCTCTGGAGAGAAGGAATGGGTGACGTTTTGGGTCGACTGAAGTCTGAAGTCTACCAATAATTTAACAGGGCTCTTTCAAGAGAGACTGGCACAGGTAACTAAAAAAGATGGCTTTTGAAGAACATTTTAAAGGAGGAAGAAGATTTGCAGAGATAAAGTGTTTGAGAAAATATTCCACAAATGTAAAGCTCTGGGGACTGAAAGCACAGCTGTAGTGGTGGAATGATTAAATTGAGTTTGTAGAGGAGGCCAGAAATGGAGATCAGAGTCATTGGACTGAAAGGGATGGAGGAGTTTGCAGGAACATGATGCATGGTTCTCTTGGCAGCTGCAGCAGGCTGAGCACAGAGTTTTGGGCTGTACGAATTGAGATGAGAAAAAAAAGAGCTTTGGGTGTTCAAAAGCATAAAAGGTGGGAGATGAGGGCTATCCAGAAGTGCTTTGGAATAATGAAAGACAGTGATAACAATCGTATTGTTGAAAATTGCAGCAGCAGCTGAACCTGTGCATTTCCAGAGATTGTTAATATTTAGAACGTAGGGACAGACAGCGCTGAATATACATGGTCTGAAGGCAATTTAACAGGATAATCAGATGGAAACTTTGCTGAGAGTTCAGCTTTAAAGAGTAACCAAAGAATGAATGAAGTTGATTTTACATTTCGTCTTTTAAAAATTCTGACTAAGCATGAGCTGAAGGTAGGAATACTGCACTCTGTTGCCCTCAGAGATAACACACAGTATTACATGCTGGAGTAACTCAGTGGGACAGGCAGCAACTCTGGAGAGAAGGAATGGTTGATGTGGGCTGAATTTGAAGAAGGGTCTCAACCCAAAATGTCACCCATTCATTCTCTCCACAGACGCCTCCTGTCCCGTTGAGTTTCTCCAGCATTTTGGTCAACCTTTGATTTAAACCAGCATCTACAGTCCTTGCTACACAAGTTATTAAGATTTATCAACAAATTTTGCACGCAAAAATGTCTGATGACCATCCATGATGATCAAAAAAGGATCCCATAAATATATATTTTTTCATTTGAAAATGAATGAAAGAAAGTTAAATAGTAATATATCTAAATGAATTAAAAGACAAAAATGTCAGCAGACTTTCATGCCCTTATATTTTACAATAAATGATCTTTGTAAATAATTTGGCATTGCTGCATTTATTAAGTTCTACTCTTCTAAGTGGAAAAATTCATTCTTTAATCTTTTTGATCAAGTGGATAAATCTCTTTTGTTTCTCGAGTGGCTCATCTCTGAATTTTGATGCAATAGGCTCTGACATTTCCATTTGTGCTGTCAAGATTGGAAATGCTATGGTTCAATTAATTCAGCTTCTTCTCTGACCCATCGCAGGTTTTGAGCTCTCTCACTGTGAAGATCCTGGCATCCCCCACTTTGGATACAAATTTAGCGACCAGGGCCATTTTGCTGGAAGCACGATTTCTTACGGGTGCGATCCAGGCTACACTCTGCATGGAAGTAGTATCCTGAAATGTATGACAGGAGAACGAAGAGCTTGGGACTACCCACTCCCATCGTGCATTGGTAAGAAACCTATCTGGCCACATTGGGTAATTATCAATTTCAAATGCAAACCTTTGCAGCATTATACGGAAGATGTATTGAGTGTAAAGTATTTCATTGGAGCATACTTTTGGAATTCACATGTGTTACAATAATTATTTCCAAACTTATCATGAATCAGGGAGACATAACCGGAGTAGATACAGTAAACTGTCGTTATAACGGATCATGGAGGGAGGAATGGTGTCCATTGTTGTCAATTGTTTGCTATAACTGAGTAAGGGAGTATCATTGCACTAGTCGTCGAAACAGAGAACTGCAGATGCCGGTTAATAGACAAAAGGATACAAAGTGCTGGAGTAACTCAGCAGGTCAGGCAGTTTCTGTGGAGAACATGGACAGGTGACGTAACGGGTCAGGACCCTTCATCAGCCTCTTGAACTGGGCCTGGTATCCAGGTGAGTTCCCGGCCCTGGCCTGTCTGGTATCCGGGTTAGAGGGGAGGATCAACTGAGTCATTGGTCGCGCGCCCTGGAATGCCGGAGTGTAGGTGAGGGTCAGCGATGGATGGCTAAGGCAGGCATGGCCTGGAAGTGGCCTGCGGTGGCGGCAGTAGTTCCAGCCAGGAAGAAGCCAGGGAGGGAGTGCGGACTGGCCTCGGCAGCCCGGCCTGGCGGTGAAGGTTGGTGGGACTGGCCTGGGGCTGTGGTGCGGTTCGGCGGCAGCTTTGGTGGCCCCGGCCTCGGAGAAGCGGTGAAAGTTGGTGCTGTGTCTCCCGATGCCGCTGTGGGTCTCGACCCCATGGCGGTCTGGTGCACGGCATGATCCAGTGATGGGTCGTGACCCAAAATATCACCTATCCATGCTCTCCAGAGATGCTGCCTGACCTGCTGAGTTACTCCGGCATTTTGTGTCCTTCGTCATTGCACAAGTGTCAATCATAAGGTCATTAGTGGTAGGAGCAGAATTAGGCCATTCGGCCCATGAAGTCTACCTAGCCATTTAATCATGGCTGATCTATCTCTCCCTCCTAACCCCATTTTCCTGCCTTCTCCCCATAACCTTTGAAACCTGTATTAATCAAAAATCCATCTATCCCTGCCTTAAAAATATCCACTAACTTGGCCTCCAGCCTTTTGTGGCAAAGAATTCCACAGATTCACCACTGTCTGACTAAAGAAATGTCTCCTCATCGCCTTCCTAAAAGAACATACTTTAATTCTGTCCATGACCTCTACTCTGAGACCCTCCCACGAGTGGAAACATCCTCTCCACATCCACTCTATCCACGCCTTTCACTGTTCTGCATGCTTCAATGAGGTCCCCCCTCATTCTTCTAAACTCCAGCGAGTACAGGCCCAGTGCCGACAAACGCTCATCATAGGTTAACGCAGTGCTTCCACACCTCAAAAAAAATGTCCTGAAACAGAATTCCAAATTACCTGGAATTTGATGGTATTTCCTGGCCCAGTAACCCTTCCCCAACTGCGCATGTGTGGCTGCCGCGCCAACTGCGCACAAGCGGATACTGGGCCCACTGCGCACAAGCGGATACTGGGCCCACTGCGCATGCGCGGGGAGACGGCGTCCCTATCGCATCACCAGTGCCACTTTCAATTGTGACGCAGCTGACGGGCCTCCCTCTACTGCGCAGGCGCGGATGGTCGTGCAGTGGGTCCAGTATCCGCGCATGTGCAGTTTCGGGCGGCAGTTACACTTGGGGACTTGGGGAAGGCCTACCGGGCCAGGAATTTTCTGAAATTTCCCAAAATTATTTTATTTCCCTAAAATTACCCGAAGACAACCAGAATTTCCCGAATTTCGCGTAATTTCATTCAAAGTGGAAACACTGGGTTAACGTACTCATTCCTGGGATCATTCTTGTAGACCTCCTCTGGACCCTCTCCAGAGCCCGCACATCCTTCCTCAGATATAGTGCCCAAAATTGCTCACATATTCCAAATGCGGCCTGACCAGCGCCTTATAGAGCTTCAGCATTGCATCCTTTTTTTTTGTATACAAGTCTTCTTGGAATAAATGCTAGCATTGAGTTTGTTTTGAGTTATCAATCAAAGCAATTGCTTGTCTGTCGCCTCTCACAATAGAACTAGCAGCTTCTGTTCTTAAAGAGACAGTGGCGTCTGATTATTGTGGAGACACTCCGTCCATTGCAACCAAACTCCGTTATAAAGAGGTCCGTAATAACAAGGGTAAACCGCATTTGCATGTTAATGGGAAAGTAGCCTACAAGCAGACAATATGATTTATATGTTAAAAGTTATCAGTTGAATTATGACAGGTTACATTTTGCACAGAAGTGTGTTTTTACTGTGTGCATTGTGTAACATTAATAATACTCGGTCCTTCGCTAATTGGCCATTAATTGAGTACTTTGTAATGTGTGGTCACTTAAGCAAATATTGTTTGCTGCACAATACATTTACGTAACACATGAATTGAATCACTATAAAATATTCAGCAAGTTATTTAAATTAGTTTGAATTGAATAATCTATTGTCACATGTGACAAGTCACAGTGAAAATCTTTGCATGAGGTAGGCAAGGAAGGCAAATAGTTGCCCAGAAAATGGCCCTGACAAAGTTATAAAGTACCCCCGTGCCAGGTCCCCCTTTGTTCTCCCCCTCCTCACAGTGGTCTCCCCACGCTGGGTCCTCCAATATCCATTGTACTTCCCTCTCACTAACGACGCATCAATTGAGTGAGGAGCAAAATTTGATGGAGAAACACTTTTGTTTGTGCACCACAGATTCCTCGTGGCAACCTCGCACATTTGTGAGGCGGGTTGTGTCGATTGGTATATTGGAAAGGCATTATCCTGTGGTGTTAATACGCAATGGAAAATGTTATATGTGGCCCAGTGACACCAAGGGCAGATGATGCCGACCACCTGGCAGCAATGGAGGTCAACACTCTACTGCACTCCACTCAGCGTTTTACTGAGCAGCTTGGCTCAGCCCGCCTGGACCTACCTGATCTCCACATTGCCAGGCACTTTAATTCTCCTTCCATTCCCACACAGACCTTTCTGTCCTAGGTCTCGTCCATTGTCAGAGTGAGGCTAGCACAAATTGGAGGAACAGCATCTCATATTTTGCTTGGGCAGCATACAATCCAGTGGCAGGAATATTGATTTCTCTAACTTCAAGTCATCTCGGTACTCCCCCTCCCAAGTCGCACCAGCTTCTCGTTTTCACCCAATAAACAGCTACCAATGTTTAAGAAGGAACTGCAGATGCTGGAAAATCCAAGGTAGACAAAAATGCTGGAGAAACTCAGCGGGTGAGGCAGCATCTATGGAGCAAAGGAAATACGCAACGTTTCGGGTTGAAACCCTTCTTCGGACTGATCATAGGCAACGTTTTGGGTCGAAACCCTTCTTCGGACTGATCATAGGCAACGTTTTGGGTCGAAACCGTTCTTCGGACTGACAATGGCCTGTTTCCTTTATTATCGTTCCTTTGAACCTTTTTTTGCATATCGTCCATTCATTGATCTTTATCTCTCGACATCATCGTCTATCTCTCCCATTTCCCTTTCCCGTGACTTACAGTCTGAAGAAGGGTCTTGACCTGAAACGTCACCCATTCCTTCTCTCCAGACATGCTGCCTGTCCCGCTGAGTTACTCCAGCTTTTTGTGCCTATCTTCGGTTTAAACCAGCATCTACAACACTCTACTGAATGCTGCCTTAGGACAACTGATCATACTTTCAGCACCAGACTCAACCCCCAGCCCAGCCTACCCCACTAAACTTTCCCATTTCAACGTCCGCAGCGGTGATGCCCTTCAACTGCCCGACTATTCATTCAGCTGTTTTATTCACAGGACATGACCAACTTAGTTTGGCCAGTGTAACTTATCTTCACAGACTTGTCCAAGTAATGAACAGACTAAGTAATACAAATCAAAATCGATGTCTGTCCATTCATAGCCAGGGAATGAGTATTACAATAGACAGTCCTGGAGGAACACCCAGATCTTCTCAATGTGTTGAGTATTTGGCAGTTATTGATTAGTTGTGCAGGAAAATAAATCGGTAGTTGTTTTTTAAGACTGATAAAAGATTATGTTGATTGTTGGACCTGTTATTTTAACCATCTTTCTTTGTCTTGAAGCAAAAGGCATAATTCTGCTTCAAAAAGTTGACATTAATTGTTAATATAATCAAATAAAATCATAATAATTTGCCAAACATCTATTTGATTTGGTATTTTAATGTCTAGCGGAATGTGGAGGCCAGTTCAAAGGTGAATCAGCTGGAAGAATCCTATCTCCTGGTTATCCTTTCCCTTATGATAATAATCTTCGCTGCATCTGGACAATTGAAATGGATCCAGGAAATATTATCAGGTACTATATATTTTATTTTATTTAAAATATCTTGCAGTAAAAATCTTGTTCAAAAATAAGCCCATCCAAAGTGGCTAAATTGTGTATTAATGGGAAAAATAATCTTTAATCAATTAAAATTTAATAGATTGCTTTGTGTTTTCTAAGCTGTTGGAATTTGGAAGAAGCATAATATTGAACTGGATTGTCCTGAACAATTCAACTACCCAGATATGCCATTCAAAGTCCTACTGTCATTAAACGTACTTCTTGATGTTAAAGATTACAGGGAGAAGGCACAAGACTGAGAATGAGGTAGAGAGGGAAAAAAAATCAGCCATGATCCAATAGCTGTGCAGACTCGCCCAGCCAAACGGCCTAAAGGGGCTGTCCCACTGTACGAGTTCATTCAAGTGTTCTCCCAAAATCAAACTCGTGGTAAGCACGTAGAATGAGCGTAGCGGGTACGTCGGAGCTCGGGGACTTGTAACGCGGCTTGTAATGCTAACGGCAGGTAAGCTCGGGAAGACATGTGAAGGTTTTTCAACATGTTGAAAAATGTCCACGAGAGCCCGAGTACTTACGAGCGGCCATTACCGTAAATCTCCGAGTTCGAATTAGGGCAAACTCGGGGAGAAATCTTGCTTTAACTCGTAAAGTGGAACAGGGCTAAGTGACGAGTTTAGAAGAGTTTAGGAGAATTTGAAAAATTGTCACGTTGAAGACCTCCTTCGACTATGTGGAAGACTAGCTTCGACTACCTTAGGGAAAATTGGATACCGAATAGTGGAGAGTGTAAAACAACCTCCTTCGATCTTCTTCGACTATGTTGAAGACTATCTATGACTACCTTTCACTACCCTCGATTACCTACAAGTAACATGCTGACCTACTACGACCTACCTCGACTAAACCTATGAAAAAAAAAAGATTATTTCCATGGCAACCTTTTTTTACTCACGGCCACTTTTCAGCATGTTGAAAAATACGCTGCGACCTAGCTGAGTACACGGGGACTACTCTCGAGCAGGAAGGAGAGTTACAACAACATCCTAGGACCTTGTGTCGACAATGCTGCGAGTATGGGTCAAGGGCAAATTCTTCTGAACTCACGGATTAGGTCGCCACAGTGGGACAGCCCCTTAATTCTGCTTTTATTATGGGGAGGTTTTGGATGAGGTGATCTCTGCCCAGCCTCCCTCACTTCCCCCAACCCCCACAGATCAAGTGGGCATCTAGCAAGGCAAATTAGAATGGGATAGACACAAAAAGCTGGAGTAACTCAGCGGAACAGGCAGCATCTCAGGAGAGAAGGAACGGGTGACATTTCGGATTGAGACCATTCTTCGGGTCGAGACCCGAAACGTCACCCGTTCCTTCTCTCCAGAGATGCTGCCTGTCCCGCTGAATTACTCCATCTTTTTGAGTCCTTGCTGTTTAAAACAGCATTTGCTGTTCCTTCCTATGCGGAATAGACTGAGAGATGCCAATAGAACCAAGGAAACACATCCTGAGGCCCTGTTCTGGAGTTGCCTTTGATATATACCCAGCTTGTCAGTGGATTTTTAACAATAATTGAATGTATTTGATTAACCGGGAAGACTGAATAATTGACAATATCAATGCAGTGTTGTTGTGACTGGTATAGATCGGGAAATGATGCGGTACCACACAAAAAACAGTTGTGCTCTGAACCATAATCAAAATCATAATCATAATCATACTTCATTAGCCAAATATGTTTTGCAACATACGAGGAATTTGATTTGCCATACATTCATACCAATAAAAAGCAACAAGACACAAAATACATTTTAACATAAACATCCAACACAGCGACTCCTCCACATCTCTCACTGTGATGGAAGGTGAAAAAAAAAAAGTTAAATCTCTTCCCTTCTTTGTCCTCCCACGGTCGGGGGCCTCAAACCTTCCGTTGACGGGGTGATCTTGGCTCCCGTAGCAGGCGGTCGGGGTGATCAAGCTCTCGCATCGGGGGGATCTCAGCTCCCCCGCACCGGGCGATCGGACCCCGGGTCGGGGCTGGTCGATCCTCATGTGGCTTGGACCTTCCTAACTTCGGTCTCTACCTGAGACTGTGAGCTCCTCAATGTTGGAATCCGCAGGCCGTGGTTGGAGCGTCGATCCCAGGCAAGGGATTGCAAGCTCCGATGGTAAGTACACCACCCCGTGGTGGGGCTGAAAGTCAGTCTCGAGCAAGGCCTCCAGCTCAATGATGTTAGGCCGCAGAGCGACCGGAGATACGTCCCAGAAAACAATCGCATCTCCGGCAAGGTAAGAGATTGAAAAAAAGTTTCCCCCGACCCCCTCCCTCAACCCCCACATAAAACAAACCAGAGAACATTAACACAAACTTTTAAAATACACTAAAAATAACAAAAAAGACAAAAAGACAGACAGACTGTTGGCGAGGCTGCCATCGCTGACGGTGCCACCTGGTGAATCAATGATTCATAGACCACTTTAGAGAAAGCCTACAATACCTGAAAAAACAACTGTCTCCAGGGGTCCTGTTCTGTTGTGTACTTTAAATTGGTTTCATCCCAACGTGCAATCAACAGTTATGGGCTAGGAGAAGGTACAAGGGAGAAGGAGATGAGAAAGAGGAAGGAAAGAGTCAACTAAGTCTGGCCAGACTGTCAGTGGGGGGAAAAAATCATTCTGTATGATTTTATTGATCATAAACCCCATAAACCAGCAATCGGTAGTAATGAAAGCAAGCTCAATGCTAGCATTTAACCATATAACCATATAACAATTACAGCACGGAAACAGGCCATCTCGACCCTTCTAGTCCGTGCCGAACACATAATCTCCCCTAGTCCCATATACCTGCGCTCAGACCATAACCCTCCATTCCTTTCCCATCCATATAACTATCCAATTTATTTTTAAATGATAAAAACGAACCTGCCTCCACCACCTTCACTGGAAGCTCATTCCACACAGCTACCACTCTCTGAGTAAAGAAGTTCCCCCTCATGTTACCCCTAAACTTCAGTCCCTTAATTCTCAAGTCATGTCCCCTTGTTTGAATCTTCCCTACTCTCAGTGGGAAAAGCTTTTCCACGTCAACTCTGTCTATCCCTCTCATCATTTAAAAAACCTCTATCAAGTCCCCCCTTAACCTTCTGCGCTCCAAAGAATAAAGCCCTAACTTGTTCAACCTTTCTCTGTAACTTAGTTGCTGAAACCCAGGCAACATTCTAGTAAATCTCCTCTGTACTCTCTCTATTTTGTTGACATCCTTCCTATAATTAGGCGACCAAAATTGTACACCATACTCCAGAATTGGCCTCACCAATGCCTTGTACAATTTTAACATTACATCCCAACTTCTATACTCAATGCTCTGATTTATAAAGGCCAGCACACCAAAAGCTTTCTTTACCACCCTATCTACATGAGATTCCACTTTCAGGGAACTGTGCACAGTTATTCCCAGATCCCTCTGTTCACCTACATTCTTCAATTCCCTACCATTTACCATGTACGTCCTATTTTGATTTGTCCTGCCAAGATGTAGCACCTCACACTTATCAGCATTAAACTCCATCTGCCATCTTTCAGCCCACTCTTCCAACTGGCATAAATCTCTCTGTAGACTTTGAAACTCTACTTCATTACCCGCAACCCCACCTATCTTAGTATCTTCTGCATACTTACTAATCCAATTTACCACGCCATCGTCCAGATCATTGATGTACATGACAAACAACAGTGGACCCAACACAGATCCCTGTGGCACCCCACTCGTCACTGGCCTCCAACCTGACAAACAACCATCCACCATTACTCTCTGGCATCTCCCATTCAGCCACTGTTGAATCCATCTTGCTACTCCACCATTAATACCCAACCATTGAACCTTCTTAACCAACCTTCCATGAGGAACCTTGTCAAAGGCCTTACTGAAGTCCATATACACAACATGCACTGCTTTACCCTCATCAATTTCCCGAGTAACATCTTCAAAAAATTCAAGAAGATTAGTTAAACATGACCTTCCAGGCACAAATCCATGTTGACTGTTCCTAATCAGACCCTGTTTATCCAGATGCTTATATATATTATCTCTAAGTATTCTTTCCATTAATTTGCCCACCACTGACGTCAAACTAACAGGTCTATAATTGCTAGGTTTACTCTTAGACCCCTTTTTAAACAATGGAACAACATGCGCAGTACGCCAATCCTCCGGCACTATTCCCGTTTCTAATGACATTTGAAATATTTCTGCCATAGCCCCTGCTATTTCTACACTAACTTCCCTCAATGTCCTAGGAAATATCCTGTCCGGACCTGGAGACTTATCCACTTTTATATTTCTCAAAAGTGTCAGTACTTCCTCTTCTTTGATCCTCATAGTTTCCATAGCTACTCTACTTGTTTCCCTTACCTCACATAATTCAATATCCTTCTCCTTGGTGAATACCGAAGAAAATAAACTGTTCAATATCTCCCCCATCTCTTTTGGCTCTGCAGATAGTTGGCCACTCTGACTCTCTAATGGACCAAATTTATCCCTCGTTATCCTTTTGCTATTAATATAGCGGTAGAAACCCTTCGGATTTATTTTTACCTTACTTGCCAAAGCAACCTCATATCTTCTTTTAGCTTTTCTAATTTCTTTCTTAAGATTCTTTTTACATTCTTTATACTCCTCAAGCACCTCATTTACTCCATGCTGCCTATAACTATTGTAGATCTCCCTCTTTTTCCGAACCAAGTGTCCAATTTCCCTTGAAAACCATGGCTCTTTACAATTTTTACGATTTCCTTTCAACCGAACAGGGACATAAAGATTCTGTACTCTTAAAATTTCACCTTTAAATGTACTCCATTTCTCTTCCACATCTTTCCCATAAAACAAACTGTCCCAATTTACTCCTTTTAAATCCTTTCGCATCTCCTCAAAGTTAGCCTTTCTCCAATCAAAAATCTCAACCCTAGGTCCAGTTTTGTCCCTCTCCATAATTATATTGAAACTAATGGTATTGTGATCACTGGACCCGAACTGTTCCCCAACGCATACCTCTGCCACCTGACCAATCTCATTTCCTAACAGGAGGTCCAGTACCGCCCCTTCTCTAGTAGGTACTTCTATGTATTGTTGCAAAAAACTATCCTGCACACATTTTACAAACTCCAACCCATCCAGCCCATTTACAGAATGTGTTTCCCAGTCTATGTGTGGAAAATTGAAATCTCCCACAATCACTACCTTGTGCTTACTACTAATATCTGCAATCTCCTTACATATTTGCTCTTCCAATTCTCGCTCCCCATTTGGCGGTCTATAATACACCCCTATAAGTGTTGCTACCCCTTTCCCATTTCTCAGTTCCACCCAAATAGCCTCCCTAGACGAGCCCTCTAATCTATCCTGCCAAAGCACTGCTGTAATATCTTCCCTGATAAGCAATGCTACACCTCCACCTCTTGCCCCTCCAATTCTATCACACCTGAAGCAATGAAATCCTGGAATATTTAGTTTCCAATCACAGCCCTCCTGCAACCATGTTTCACTGATCGCCACAACATCACACTTCCAGGTGTCAATCCAGGCTCTAAGTTCATCCACTTTTCTTACAATGCTCCTAGCATTAAAATATACACATTTAAGAAACCCACCCTCTCTTATTCTCTGATTATTTTCTTTTTCTTCTCTCTCCCCTACATTTTGGGTCAGAGTGCTACCATTCTCTGCCCCCTGCTTCACACACTGACTGCTAGCTTTCCCAATTTGAGTCCCTCCCCCCAACCATACTAGTTTAAAGTCTCCCCAGTAGCCTTTGCAAATCTCCCCGCCAGGATATTGGTCCCCCTTGAGTTCAAGTGCAACCCGTCCTTTCTGTACAGGTCGCACCTTCCCCAAAAGAGGTCCCAATGATCCAGAAACTTGAATCCATACCCACTGCACCAGTCTCTCATCCACGCATTTATCCTCCACCTCGCTCCATTCCTACTCTCACTGTCGCGTGGCACAGGCAATAATCCTGAGATTGTTACCTTTCCAGTCCTTCTCCTTAACTCTCTACCTAACTCCCTAAATTCTTCTTTCAGGACCTCTTCTCTTTTTTTACCTATGTCGTTGGTACCTATATGCACCACAACCTCAGGCTCCTCTCCCTCCCATTTCAGGATTTCTTGGACACGTTCAGACACATCCCTGACCCTGGCACCAGGGAGGCAAACTACCATCCGGGACTCCTGTCTGCGTCCACAGAATCGCCTATCCGACCCCCTGACTATAGAGTCCCCTATTACAATTGCCCTCCTCTTCTTTTCCTTACCCTTCTGAGCAACAGGACCGGTCTCTGTGCCAGAGGCCCGGCCGCTGTCGCTGCCCCCAGGTAGGCTGTCTCCCCCACCCTTACTCAAACACGAGTACTTATTTTCAAGGTGTACAGCCACCGGGGTACTCACCAGTCCCTGCCTCTGCCCATTGCCCTTCCTAACTGTGACCCAGTTTTCTGTCTCCCGTGGTCTTGGAGTGACCACCTCCCTGTAACTCCTTTCTATGACCTCCTCGCTCTCCCTGAGCAGACAGAGGTCATCGAGTTGCTGCTCCAGGTTCCTAACGCGGTCCCTTAGGAGCCCCATCTCGACGCACCTGGCGCAGATGTGGACGTCTGGAGAGCACTCAGACTCCATGACCTCCCACATCTGACATCCAGAACAGTAAACTGCCCTGGCCTTCATTCTCCCCTTTATCCGAATACAATAAAGCCTTACCCGGGATACAAGCCAATCAGCTGCTTCCTCTGATCCTCTTCCACCAATCAGAGGCTTCCACCAGAATCCTTCTCTGGAAGTGAGATGGAACGTTACAGATTTGGGTAACTCACAGCTGCAGGTAAGTCCTCCTCTCACCAACGGCTCCCCAGGCCTCTGTAGAAGCAAACCCCGCGCTGTATTTATACTCACAGCTCCAGGCAACTCCTCCTCTCACCAACAGCTCCCCGGGCCACTGTAAACGCAAGCCCCGCGCTGTTTTTATACTTACAGCTCCAGGCAACTCCTCCTCTCACCAACGGCTCCCCGGGCCTCTGTAAACACAAGCCCCGCGCTGTTTTTATACTTACAGCTCCAGGCAACTCCTCCTCTCACCAACGGCTCCCCGGGCCTCTGTAAACGCAAGCCCCGCGCTGTTTTTATACTTACAGCTCCAGGCAACTCCTCCTCTCACCAACAGCTCCCCGGGCCTCTGTAAACGCAAGCCCCGCGCTGTTTTTATACTTACAGCTCCAGGCAACTCCTCCTCTCACCAACGGCTCCCCTGGCCTCTGTAAACGCAAGCCCCGCGCTGTTTTTATACTTACAGCTCCAGGAAACTCCTCTCACCAACGGCTCCCCGGGCCTCTGTAAACGCAAGCCCCGCGCTGTTTTTATACTTACAGCTCCAGGCAACTCCTCCTCTCACCAACGGCTCCCCGGGCCTCTGTAAACGCAAGCCCCGCGCTGTTTTTATACTTACAGCTCCAGGCAACTCCTCCTCTCACCAACGGCTCCCCGGGCCTCTTTCAAGAGAGCTTGTATACAAAAACAGGGATGTGATTTTGAAGCTCTGTAGGTGTTGGTAAGGCCGCATTTGGAATATTGTGAGCAATTTTAGGCACCGCATGTGAGGGAGGATGTGCTGGCTCTGGAGAGGGTCCAGAGGAGGTTTACAAGAATGATCCCATGAATAAGTAGGTTAGCCAATGACGAGCGTTTGTCGGCACTGGGCCTGTAGAAGAATGAGGGGGGACCTCATTCAAACATACAGAATAGTGAAACCTTGGATAGAGTGGATGTGGAGAGGATGTTGGTACTAGTGGGAGAGTCTAGAACTAGAGGTCATAGTCTCAGAATTAAAGGATGTTCTTTTAAGAAGGAGATGAGGAGAAATTTATTTAGTCAGAGGGCGCCACAGAAGGTTGTAGAGGCCAAGTCAGTGGATATTTTTAAGGCAGAGATAGATAGACTCTTGATTAGTACAGGTGTCAGAGGTTATGAGGAGAAGGCAGGAGCCAAATGGCCTAATTCTACTCTTATTCCTTATGACCTTATGACCTTATTCCCAGACTTTAATTTGTGAATTTGTAAATGCAACAATAAAAACCTGAATCAACATTTCCAAACAAAATAGATGCTCATAAGATTGTCAGTATTCACGCTTTTATGTTCCTTTATGCCTATGTTCTGTATGCATTTTCCTGCTACAGATCTCCAAAGTAATATATCCCAGTGGATCCACTGTTCCTGAGATAGACACAAAATGCTGCAGTAACTCAGCTGGGACGGGCAACATCTCTGGAAACGAGGAATGGGTGACGCTTCTTCAGATGAAGAAGGGTCTGGACCCGAAACGTCACCCATTCCTTCTCTCCAGAGATGCTGCCTGGCCCGCTGAGTTACTCTAGCTTTTTGTGTCTATCAGTTTAAACCAGCATCTGCAGTTCCTGTTCCACTGTACCTGATGGATGGCTGCAGACTTTCAGTAGAGGAGGCTGCAAGTGGCCTAACTAT
The DNA here is from genome assembly GCF_010909765.2 of Amblyraja radiata. Taxonomy (NCBI): domain Eukaryota; kingdom Metazoa; phylum Chordata; class Chondrichthyes; order Rajiformes; family Rajidae; genus Amblyraja; species Amblyraja radiata. Next base: position 35,890,875 of record NC_045959.1, read on the forward strand.
TCTAGGTCTAGAATTTGATTTTGGATAACAAAGACCAGTTTTCTTCTGGAATATTGGTGGGAAGCAATCGGTGAAATTGCTGGAACCCAAGCAGAGATTGTTTTGTATCTCCTTAGCCATGGGTGAGATGCTGGAAGACTGGAAGGTGGCTGATATAATCTCTTCATTTAAAAGAGCTGTAAGTAAAAGCTAGAGAACTACTGGATTGTGAGCCTAATATCAGTGATGTATTTGTTACTGGAAGGATGCGGAAAGACAGAGACCCGCTGCATTTGGAAAGGCAAGAACTAGGAATGTTTAAGAAGGAACAGCAGATGCTGGAAAATCGAAGGTAGACAAAAATGCTGGAGAAACTCAGCGGGTGAGGCAGCATCAATGGAGCAGTGTCTGAAGAAGGGTTTCGACCCAAAACTTTGCCTAGTTCCTTCGCTCCATAGATGTTGCCTCACCCGCAGAGTTTCTCTAGCATTTTTGTCTTACTTCGATTTTCCAGCATCTGCAGTTCCTTCTTAAACAACTGATTAGGAATAGTCAGTGTGGCTTTGTGCCTGCGATGGGAATCAGTCAACTGCTAAAATTGAAATGGGAGTATTTGGATTGGTTTGAAAACCTTGACGCCATGTGTCAGAAGCATACAGAATCCCTGCGACCACAGTAGAAGGAAGGGGCCATCTCGCAAACTATCCACCCACCTGCCCAGTCAGACATGCCCTATCCTAAGCCTATGGTTCCCAGTCTGGCCTCATCAGTCATCTCGGAACGCGCAAAACCAGACTGGAAGCGAGTCGTCTTTGATCCCGAGGGACTGTCAAGGAAGTCCAGAACCAGGGGCCACAATCTTAGGGCAGTGGAGGCCAAGTCACAGGATGGATTTAAGACAGAGTTAGATAGAGCTCTAGGGGCTAGTGGAATCTAGGGATATGGGGAGAAGGCAGGCATGGGTTATTGATTGGGGACGATCAGCCATGATCACAATGAATGGCGGTGCTGGCTCGAAGGGCCGAATGGCCTCCTGCACCTATTTTCTATGTTTCTATGACGTACAATGCCCATAATTGTGAATTCACCCCATCTATCTCCGGTCACTCCTCATGACAATGTCTTTTCATTCGCATTGTAAAAGTAACAATTATTGTGATATAAACATCTCAAAAATAGTTATTACTCAAAACATGCCTCATTACAAGGGAAAAAAAATCGAATATTCTTGACTGTCTTCCAGGTATCTTCACCTGTTCTGATTTTCATTGGCTGTGCTCCCTCTGTGCCTGCTTTGTGACAGATGAACTGCTGCTTACTTTTAGTAGAGGAGACTGTAGGCCTTGGAGGAGACTGCAAGGAGCTTTCAACTCTGAAAGCCCAGTTTTATTCTGTAGCATCTTGGTTGGGGGGTACTAGTTCAGGATGTCTGACTGATGGGGAACAGAATTGAACTGATGGATTGGCAGTACAAGGAAGACCCTGCTGTCTTCCTCAGATAGCAACAGTATTGCTTCTACTTCCCAGGGCAAGGAGATAGCAACCCAAGTAATTTATTATTATTAATTGTTATAACTCAACAAGCCATATTACCTATGGAAACTAAACAGCCTTGAGGAAGTCTGAGTTTGCACTGCAGCACTTGCTTTGTTTTGTTTAGAGATACAGCACGAAAACAGACCCTTTTGTCCGGTGAGTCCACGCTAACCGATGATCCCAGCTCATTAACACTACCCTTCACACACTAGGGACTTTTACATTGCCGCAGGATCTTGATCAGTTGGGTGGGTGACCTGAGGAATGGTTAATGGAATTTTAAAAAGGGAACAGCAGGGTGTTGCATTTTTCATGAAGTCAAACCACGACAGGACCCACATAGTGAATGCCTGGGCCATGGGGAGTATTGTTAGAGCAGAGCAATCTAGGATTCTAGATACATAGCTCCTTGAAAGTGTCATAAGTAGAAAGGGTGGTCAAGAAGGCTTTCAGCACATTGGCCTTCATCAGTCAGAGTGTTGAGTATAGAAATTGGAGGTTATGTTGCAGCTGTACAGTGAGGCCACATTTAAAGTATCGTGTTTAGTTTTGGTTATCATGTGAAAGAAAATATGTTGTTAAGCTGGAAAGGGTGCAGAAAAGATTTGAGGATGTTGCCAGGACTTGAGGGCCTGAGCTATAGGGAGAGATTGAGCAGACTGGGTCTTTATTCCTTGGAGTGCAGGGTGAGTTGGAATGACCCTAGAGGCGTGAAAGATCATGAGACAAATAGATAGGGTAAATGCACCCAGCATAGGGGAATCGGAGAACATAGGTTTAAGATGAGGGGGGAAAGATTTAATGGGAACCTGAGGGGCATCTTTTATACACAAAGGTTGGTAGGTGTATGGAACAAGCTGCCAGAGTTTTAGTTTTGTTTACTTACTTGCGTTTTATTGCAGACTCAAGGTCAGATATAAGATAAGACATTACATAGAATAAATGGCATACAAAAGCACAATTAATTACATAAGCACAATACATGGTTTAAGATCAAGAATTTAAAAAATCTGTGTCCTACAACAAGACAACTATACCAATGTCTCCACAGCTGGGATTAGTAGTGTGTAGTGCTAAACCTTGTGTTTGGTAAGGTCAAAATGATTTCATTTTCAGTCACAGAGATTTTCAGAGAGAGTGCGGAAACAGGCCCTTCGACACAGAGTCTGCACCGACCAGTGATCTCCACACATTAACACTATCCAACACACACTAGGTACAATTTACACTTGCACCAAGCCAATTAACCAACAAATCTTTACGTCTTTGGAGTGTGCGAGGAAACCGAAGATCTCAGAGAAAATCCACGCGGTCACAGGAAAACCGTACAAACAGTCGTAGTAAGAGGAGGTAGTTGAAGCTGGAACTATTTCAATGTTTAAGTACATGGATAGGGTTGGTTTAGAGGGATATGGGCCATATACAGGCAGGTGGGACCAGTGTAGATGAGGCAGGTTGGTCGGCATGGGCAATTTAGGTTGAAGGGCCGGTTTGTGCTGACTAGCTTTAAGCAGTGTAAACAAGCTTTTAGTGTTATTAGTCCCTCGTGATGTTAGTCCTCTGCTGCTACATCTAACCAATGAACAACACAGTTTGTGCTGTCTAGATGCTGCAGTATAGTAGCATGGTGCTTGCATTTGACTGACTGGATGAAATTAATCATCCAATAATTGTGGCTATTATCGGGGGTGTCCAATTTTGCCCTTCTTCATTTATGCATTGCTACTATTTTAAATTAAATGCTCAGATGAATGATTTAGTTTATACATACTTAATCTTATGCTTTCTGATATTAAGCTGACAATCAGATCGTCCTTATTACATACATTATCATCCATGATAAGAATACTTGAGATGATATCTCCAAAGCATTTGAGTTGTAGTTGATTTTCTGTGTTAAATAATTCAGATTCAGATTATTTAATGACCACACAGTCAAGCTGGTGGAATTCATGTTCAGTACAGGATGTTACACAATGGGCTGATTCCCGTCAAACATAACATAAAACACAACAACATACAGTATACAATACATGCACGAGGTGGCTATGTGATGTTGTCATAGAGTGTTCAGAGTTCGAATTGCATGTGGGTAGAAAATGTTTTTAAATCGTGATGTTTTGGCGGGCAGTGAGCTGTAGCGCCTTCCTGACGGCAGCAGGTGGAAGATGTGGTGAGCTGGGTGGGAGGGATCAGAAATGATTTTCTTCACCCTTGACATGGACCGTTTGAGATTGAGTGATTCTTTTGATGGTAGGGGAGTGCTGATGATTTTGGATGCTTTGTTGACAATGCGCTGTAGTTTATTACGGGAGTGAGTGTCTAAACTGCTGTACCAAACTGTTATTGATGAAGTGAGCATGCTTTGGATGATGGCTGTGTAAAATCGGATTAGGAGATGTTTCCTCACAATTGTACTCCGATTTAGCTGGAAAGAATGGCGAGAAGATTTACAAAGATTCTGCCAGGACTCATCTGTCTCGGCTACATAAAGAGGTTAGGCAGGCTGGGACTTTATTCCTTGGAGTGCAAAGGGGCGATCTTAGAGCGGTGTGTAAAATCACGAGGTAAATAGAATTAATGCACAAAGTCTTTTTCCCAGGGTAGGGGAATAAAGAACAAGAGTACATAGGCTTAAGGTAAGTGGGGAAAGATTAAAATCGGAACCCGAGTGACACTCTATTTTCATACAGAAGGTGCATATATGGAAATAACTGCCAGAGGAAGTATTTGAATTGGGTACAATAACACATTTAAACCTAATTTGGGCAGGTGCAAGGGTAGAAAAGGTTAAAGGGAATAAGGGCCAAATATAGGACGAGCTTAGATTGGCACCTTGGTCGTTATGGCTGAGTTAGCAGAATCCACTTTTTTTGGTATAAATGTAATGTTTTGCGAAAACATGGCATTCAGTCCCATGGAACTCTCGGTGGCTTTTCAAAAGATTTAATTGTGAGGAAGTTACCAGAGAATAAAGTGGATTGGAAAGATTAGAAAAAGATTGACAACTGTCCTGCTGTTAAGCAGTGATATAGACTTACGGCTAAACATTGAAGGGGAAATTTTGTGATTGGCATTTCATTGATCATATTGGAGGTTATTTAGTGGCACAGGTGTGTATTGAGCGCAGTTTTTTTTAAATCTCTGAGCTTAGTACAATGAATATTGGAAAATTAAATGAAAATGTTCGATAAATTAAATGGTTTCTGCAGTGACTGCAACACAAACACAAAGTTAAAACTTCAGGTGGGTGACCTTTCATCACCGGTTTAACACTCCTGAAATCTTTCCTTGATTTTCCGTGTTACTAAACGCTATCTGTAGCTCGTTTTTATCCCACACAGTGGTTCATTTCTTGAGTCACTTTCCAATGTTTCATTGCGTTATTTTGGGACACTTTGATAGTTCTCATTTGGCTGGAGCTGTGTTAATTTTACTTCTAAGAGCTTGTTATGGTTCAAAACTGACTTCAAGTCTCTCATTAATTTGTAAGTGAGGGTACTTGACATCAAGAGTGCATTTTACTCTGTGTGGCATCAGCGACCCCTAGCAATGCTGAAATCGCCACAGATCAAGAGGAAAACTATCCAGACATTGCAGTTTTGCGTTGCTAATCCACAAATATCAGATTGTTAACCAGTGGTCCAGGTCATAATATTTTCCATGTTGCAAAATATTTTCAATATTATGCCAATCTTGTAGATTTAGGCTGTCTATTATAATGATCACTTTTCTTCATTTTTCAGTCTTCAGTTTATTGCGTTTGATACTGAGGCATCTCATGACATTTTACGTGTGTGGGATGGTCTTCCTGAGAACGAGATGCTTCTGAAAGAAGTTAGCGGATCTCTTTTTCCTGATAATATCCACAGCACCCTCAACATTATCACAATCCAGTTTGACACTGACTTCTTCATCAGTAAATCGGGATTTGCTGTCCAGTTTTCAAGTAAGTATCAGGTTAATTATTTATTTCCATGTAAAGTGCATCCCCTTTTTAGTGTGGGAAGGATGAATGTGTACTTTAGTTAAAAAGACCTTCTCAGCAGGTTTAATATATGATTAAAGTTTCTAAGTCCATAACTCCCTTAAAGTGACAACAGAAGTAGTTAGACAAAAATGCTGGAGAAACTCAGCGGGTGAGGCAGCATCTATGTAGAGAAGGAATAGGCGACGTTTGAGTTTCTCCAGCACTTTTGTCTACCTTCGATTGTTCTAGCATCTGCAATTCTTTCTTAAACAGAAGTAGTTAGAGTGGTTAACAACTCGTATGGTTTGCTTACCTACACTGGTGGGGCATTGCATACAAGAATCAGGAAGTCATGATGCAGCTTTATAGGACTTTGTCTAAGCTGCAGTTCTGGTTGCCCCATTATCGGAATCATGTAAAGGCTTTGGAAAGGCTGCAAGGGAGGCTTACTAGAATGATGCCTGGATTAGGGGATATTAGCTACTCAGTTGGACAGACTTGGGTTGTTTTCTCTGGAATTCCGGAAGTTGAGGGGAAACCTCGAAGAAGTATATAAAATGGAGGGGCATAAATAGCGTAGACAGTCAACCATTTTCTCAGGATGGAAATATCAAATGCCAGAGGGCATAGATTTAAGCTAAAGGGGACTAAGTTTATCGGAGGTGCTGGGCAAGATTTTTACAGAGGGTGATGAGTGCCTGAAACGCGCTGCCAGGGGTGGAGATTGTCAGATATAAGACTTTTGGATAGGCATAGGGAGATGCAGGGAATGGAGGGATATGGACTCTGTGCAGGCAGATAAGAGTTTGCCTTGGCATTATGTTCAGCACAGACATAGTGGGATGAAGGCCCCTATTCCTGTACTGTAGTGTTCTATGTTCATGGAAATAAATCTAAAGCAAATATAGAAATATTAATATGTGCAAAGTAACACTTATCTGATATTTACATTATTAAACTATTCTCATTTAAACAGATGTACATACTGAAAGTGTTTGTTGCAGTTCTGTTCATTATTATTGATGCAGTTGGTGACAACAGGAAGTTTTAGTTTTCAAGCAAATTCCGAGAAAAAGAACAAGGCAAAAAGTGTAAACAATGTTGGCACAAATATAACGGTGCTTTGCTGAATCAATAGATGGCCACCCACAGCCCTTCAGCATAGTGATCATTCTACACACTAATCTCTCATGTAGGAACTTGATGAAAGCCTTCTGAAAGTCTGCATGCACTCTCCCATCTACTCTACTCATATTTTTAAAAATTCCAGTAAGATTGATATGCATGATTTTCCTTTTATAAATCCATGCTGATTTTGACTGACCCTATTGAAAAATACAACATGCTGGAATAACTCAGTGGGTCAGGCAGCATCCCTGAAGAACATCCCTTCAGACTGCTCAATCCTGATGTTCTGATATTTTCCCTGTTTTCTAAATAGTCTGCTGTGGCATCTTTAATAGTAAATTCTAGCAGACTTCTACCCAGACTACAATTACCTCTTGTCTCATTCCCTCCATGTTTTAAATTGTGGAATTATTTTGGCTACCCTCCAATCCATAGGAATTGTTTCCAGGAGTTGTTTCCAGAGTGCTTTCAATTACACTGAGATGTCACCACTGATGCCACTGTTAATACCACTGATGCTGATTGTCATATCCTTTTGCGAACTGTAACATTCCTGCATCTCATAACAACTAAGCTTACTGTTTGATTGGTATTCAATCTAACCTCAAGATGCTCACTGTCTCCATCACTATCACGTAATGACTGCAGTGTCAATCCTTGGAATGTACTTCGGCAATCCTACTGTTGTAGGTAATGACCAGGAAAATTCCCGATGGTTTTGTCTATCCCCCACGCTACAGAACTAAGGTGCCAACTGTACACGCTACAGAACTAAGGTGCCAACTTTATCCATTTCAGTCAAGCTGTGGAAATAATTGAAGCCAATGAAGAAAAACCTATGTTCAGAAAATCTTAGTTTGGATGTTGCTAAAAGATAAAATCTTAGGGACAAATGGAATAGAGAATTTCAGAAAAGTGAGGTCATCTTAGGAAATTAGAATGGCAGGTAACAAGGGCAGTACTGTAGTAATAAAAATAGGAAATGCTAGAAATGAGAGTTCTGGCTACATCTTTGGGAAGAGAAACAGAGGTAAGGTTGAATCGTGTCAAGAATGCTTGCTTGTTTTATGTTCAGACACATCACTAGATGCTCACTGAATGATTATGTCCAATGCACCTCAATGCAACATGGTGTGATGGCCACCAAATGGATCATCTCCTGCTTGCGGCACGGGCCTAATCAACCAATTGGATAAATGGTGGCCACACACAATGGAGATTGCTGCTTCCTGATATTTTGCGTCATCACTGTTTCTGCAACTGCCGCAGAAAGAGAAGCTCCTTAAAGTCTAATCACCTCCTTTGTGACTGCACAATGATACAGCCAACTACGCGCTTGCATTCAGCTCCATTTTAGGCATATTAATTAATTGGTGTGCAAAATGCCATAGCATTGCATCTGTATTTTCGCCAGATTTTACTTTTTTCAGAATTTTATAAGCAGCAAATATATTAAATCGCAAAAAGTTATCCAATTTCTTGGCAATAGTTCTTTAATTACACTTCACATGCTGAAACAGAACAACATATTATATTCTAATAGTTAATTAAATGCAGTTTGTATTTTCTTTATTATCTATTTTAAAATAACAATTCTGAAGAAATTAATTATGCTTTCAAGCACTCTCAACATAAAGGATTGTTATCCTGAGAGTGACTAATCTTAATCATTTACTCTAAACCTTTTGTCATGCTTGGATGCTTTCTTAATGTCATCAGCTGGTTTACAATTAATCTGTTGGCTATCTTGCACTTTTTAATGTCGCCCTGTTCTGTGATCCGTGCCATCCTTCACCTGAAGCATGCATCTTCCCCCCCCCCCCCCCCCCCCGCCAGACTACATCACTGACATTGATTTTTGAAGCATTAATGCCACGTTGCCAACAGGTGTTGCAGCTGTAGCATGCATTGTTTAGTTTCGAGATACAGCGCGTGAACTGCTCCTTAGGCTCACCGAGTCTGCACCGACCAGCAATTCCTGCACATTAACGCTATCCTACACGCGTGAGGGAGAATTTACCCTTACACCATGCCAATTAACCTAATAACCTGTGTGCCTTTGGAGATGTTTACGTAGATTTCAATCCAGATTTTATGCAGGCACTTGAAATGTGGACATGATGCTTGTCTGGCCAAACCAGGCGTCCTATTTGAGGAAGGACATCCTAGTGATTGAGGCAGTGCAGCGTAGGTTCACGAGATTGATGCCTGGGTTGGTGGGGCTGTCATATTAGAAAGGATTGAAAAGACTAGGCTTGTATTCACTGGAATTTAGAAGGGTGGGGGGGGAGATCTTATAGAAACATATAAAAGGACTAGACAAGCTAGATGCAGGAAAAATGTTCCCAATGTTGGGCAAGTCCAGGACCATGGGCCACAGTCTTAGAATAAAGGGGAGGCCATTTAAGACTGAGGTGAGAAAAAAACCTTTTCACCCAGAGAGTTGTGAATTTGTGGAATTCCTTGTCACAGAAGGCAGAGGAGGCCAAATCACTGGATGGATTTCAGAGAGAGTTAGATAGAGCTCTAGGGGCTAGTGGAATCAAGGGATATGGGGAGAAGGCAGGCACAGGTTATTGATTGTGGACGATCAGCCATGATCACTATGAATGGCGGTGCTGGCTTGAAGGGCCGAATGGCCTCCTCCTGCACCTATTTTCTATGTTTCTAAGAAGGGTCTCGACCTGAAATGTCGCCCATTCCTTCTCTCCAGAGATGCTGCCATCCCTGCTGAGTTACTCCAGCATTTTGTGTCTATCTTCCAATTCATATGGTTCTTACTTAAATCCGTTGATTGAAAACATTGCCTATTCTGTTCTCAAACTCAAGTGGGAACAGCATGTATTTGAGCCCAGATTCCTGCCAGGTTTCATATACACCATTTGGCAGCAAGAAGTTGACAAATTATGGTATCATTCAAGGACTAAAGGTTGGCAGAGATGATCAGGTGTGGAAATAGGAAGAAGATGAGCCCATTCCAGAGAAGCCCATAGGAGTACACCTGCTTCTTATGGTTTTCAAGAAAATCTGAAATTAAATTTCAATCTTGTCAGTCTGGATCTCTTCCAAGCCTAGGGGGGAAGCCATTTTGCCTGCCCAGAATTCTGACAAATACATTCACTTGGTCCTAGTGAACCAGATCTGCACATATAATGATGGATCCCGATTCTTCAGGCATCTAGCCCCTCTGTTCACTAGAGCAAGTGAAGATCAACAGATGGAGAGAAGGAACCTGGAAAAGAAAGGCAAAGACAAGTGGTTTCATTGCTCACACTCTGTTTCTGTAAAGAAGAAATGTATATTTAAATTTTATTTTGCTGTACAGAGGGGTTTTGTATGTTTGCTCTCATTTGAGAAAACTGAGCCTGCTTTGTCCATGTGTTCATAGGCCCAAGAAATTGTCACAAATAATATTTGTCCCTAAAACTACCATCTGTTTCCAAGACTGAGCTAATTGTCATTTTATGTTAACATTTGCGATAAGCAACAATGATAATTGCACTTTAAATATATAATGTTGTAGAGTATTTTGGTTTGCCTGAAGGTCTCTATAAATTACAGGCTATTTCTCAGTATCAGAGTTATTCTAAATGAGTCAATAGCAGAGATACATTAGAGGTACCAAAGACTGTAGAACATTTATCAGCCATAATTTGGATACAGTGTGGAAACAGGCCCTTTGGCCCACTGAGTCTGCACTGACCAGTGATCCCTGCACATTACCACTATCCTACACACACAACTTTTACATTTATACGAAACCAATTAACCTACGAACCTGCGCATCTTTGGAGTGTGGGAGGAGACAAAAGTTCTCAGAGAAAACCCACGCAGGTCACAGGGAGAAAGTAATTTTGTACAGACAGCACCCGTAGTCAGGATTGAACCTGGGTCATGGGTGCTGTAAGGCACTCTACCGCTGTGCCACTGTGCCATGCATAACATGATATATTTTTTTAAAAGGGCAATAAAAATTATGTAAGGCAATAACTTGCCATTCCCATTTAAAAATTGGCATTGGCAGACATTTACAAGTGAGCAAAACTCACTTTTGGGAACCATATCTGAGGATGGATTTGGAAAAGGTCCAGAGGAGGTTTACAAGAATGATCCCAGGAATGAGTGAGTTAACATGATGAGCGTTTTCATGGACTCAAAATGAACTGCACTGCCCTCATCAGCCAGATTGGTCAGACAGATGTCCCTCTAACAAAGGTCTGGTGACTACCTTTGATTAATTCCTGCCTTTCCAAGCATGGACTAATCCTGGACCTATTATTTTCCCACCAAGAACTTCCCTACAACTGACGTTATTATTCATTGTCTCCCCGCAAGAACTTCCTTACAACTGAGCATATTATTACTCAGTTTATCCTTGTCCATTTTATTTATTTTTAAATATTTGCAGCAAATGAGATAACATTATAACTGGTTATATTTCCCTTTTTTTTTTACACCCTTAGGCTCTGTGGCGACAGCTTGCCGTGATCCTGGTGTACCTATGAATGGGAGTCGCAATGGAGATGGCAGGGATCCAGGAGAGACTGTCACCTTCCAGTGTGAACCTGGTTATGAGCTTCAGGGTGAAGAAAAAATTACCTGCATCCAAGTGGAAAACCGATACTACTGGCAACCCAGCCCTCCTGTATGCATTGGTGTGTAATTTAAAATGTTCTCTTTTATCTCAATAGCTTGGTGGCAGTGTGAGCTGCGATGAGGATGCTATGAGGCTGCAGGGTGACTTGGATAGTTTGGGTGAATTGGCAGTATAATGTGGGTTAATGTGCGGTTATCCACTTTGGTCGCAAGTACAAGAAGGCAGATTATTATCTGAATGGTGTCGGATTAGGAGAAGGGGAGCAGCAACGAGATCGGGGTGTGTTTGTACATCAGTCACTGAAAGTAAGCATGTAGGTATAGAAGTCAGTGAAGAAAGCTAATGGCATGTTGGCCTTCATTGCGAGAAGATTTGAGTTTACGAGCAAGGAGATCCTACCGCAGTTGTACCGGGCATTGGTGAGACCCCACCTGGAGTATTGTGTGCAATTTTGGTCTCCTAATTTGAGGAAGGACATTATTGCTATTGGGATAGTGCAGCATAGGTTCACCAGGTTAATTCCCGGAATGGCAGGACTGACATATGATGAAAGAATGGGAGCAACAGCAGGAGGAGATTAGCAAGAGATAAGACTGATTGGCTCTAGCCCGAGTGGGAGGAGAGAAGTGAGTCAGAGCGGTGAAAACAGTTGAAAAGTAGTAGCCAAGCACAGGCAGACTTTAGTCAGAACTGCTGTAGATTTGGGAGCAACAGCAGGAGGAGATTAGCAAGAGATAAGACTGATTGACACTAGCCCGAGTGGGAGGAGAGAAGTGAGTCAGTGCCGGGAAAACAGTTGAAAACTGAGGAATTTGGTTTGTAAATTGGTAAATCAGGCAATTTATCAGTCAATTTAAGCAAGACTGCTCTTAGGGAGCGGCAGTGAGTGAGCGGCCTTGTGAGAAAAGTGTGAGTCTTTGGCTCGAGAGTCTTCTGAGGAGAGGAGACCACGCAATACGCTTGAGAGGTAGAGACGAAAGAAGGAGATGTCAGGCAAGCTGATTCAGTGCGATGCTTGCAGTATGTGGGAGGTCAAGGACACCGCTGGTGCCTCTGGCTGCTACAAATGCAAGAAGTGCATCCAGGTAGAGCTCCTGAAGGGCCGTGTTGGGGAACTGGAGAAGCAAGTGGATGACCTCCGGTTCGTCCGAGAAACGGAGTCTTTCCTCGACAAGTCCTACAGTACGATTGTTACACCTAAGGTACTGGAAGAGAGAAGGTGGGAGACAGTGAGAAAGGGAGGGAAGCATGGAATGCCAACGTCCCCGGGTGTTGTACCTCTTGTGAACAGGTTCACCCACTTAGAAGCTGTCGGGACAGAAGACGTGTTTACACTAAGCGGCGGACTGGCTTGCGATGCGAATAGGGCTGTTGAGCCAAAACCAAAAAGGCCTAAGGCAGGCAATGCCATTGTAGTGGGAGACTCCATTGTGAGAGGTACGGACAGGGGTTTCTGCGGCAACAGACGGGATGCGAGGATGGTGTGCTGCCTTCCTGGTGCCAGGATCCAGGATGTCACGGACAGAGTGCAGAAAATCCTCCAGGGCGAAGGTGAACATCCGGAAGTGGTAGTGCATGTCGGCACAAACGATGTCGGAAAGAAGGGGATGAATATTCTGCAGCGTGACTTTAGAGAGCTCGGAAAAATGCTAAAAAGCAGGACCTCCAGGGTTGTTATCTCCGGTTTGCTTCCAGTTCCTCGTGCTGGCGAGAGCAGGAACAGGGAGATACGGGACCTGAACATGTGGCTGAGGAACTGGTGCACGGGGCAGGGATTTAGATTCTTAGATCACTGGGATCAGTTTTGGGGTAAGGGGGAACTGTACAAAAGGGACGGATTGCATCTTAACAGGTGTGGGACCAGCATTCTGGCAGGCAGGTTTGCCACTGCTACACGGGTGGTTTTAAACTGAATAAGGGGGGTGGGGTGTCGAATGGGATAGTGGAGGATGGAGTTAAAGGGAAAGGGTTTCTTAAATGTGTGAGCGTAGAGACAGAGGGGTGTAAAATGAGGGTAGAAGCAATAGGTAGCAAGGTGAAAATTTCCTTTTGCTGGCAAATCCAGGGCAAAAATCAAAAAGGGCCACTTTTCAGCATAATAGTATAAGGGGTAAGAGTGTTGTAAAAACAAGCCTGAAGGCTTTGTGTCTCAATGCAAGGAGCATTCGTAATAAGGTGGATGAGTTGAATGTGCAGATAGCTATTAATGACTATGATATAGTTGGGATCACGGAGACATGGCTCCAGGGTGACCAAGGCTGGGAGCTGAACATCCAGGGATATTCAATATTCAGGAGGGATAGACAGAAAGGGAAAGGAGGTGGGGTAGCGTTGCTGGTTAGAGAGCAGATTAACGCAATAGAAAGGAAGGACATTAGCTTTGAGGATGTGGAATAGATATGGGTAGAGCTGCGAAACACTAAGGGGCAGAAAACGCTAGTGGGAGTTGTGTACAGGCCACCTAACAGTAGTAGTGGAGTTGGGGATGGCATCAAACAGGAAATTAGAAATGCGTGCCACAAAGGTAAAACAGTTATAATGGGTGACTTCAATCTACATATAGATTGGGTGAATCAAATTGGCAAGGGTGCTGAGGAAGAGGATTTCTTGGAATGTATGCGGGATAGTTTTCTAAACCAACATGTAGAGGAACCAACGAGAGAGCAGGCTATTCTAGACTGGGTATTGAGTAATGAGGAAGGGTTAGTTAGCAGTTTTGTTGTGCGTGGCCCCTTGGGCAAGAGTGACCATAATATGGTTGAGTTCTTCATTAGGATGGAGAGTGACATCGTTAATTCAGAAACAAGGGTCCTGAACTTAAAGAAAGGTAACTTTGAGGGTATGAGACGTGAATCGGCCAAGATAGACTGGCGATTGATTCTTAATGGGTTGACGGTGGATATGCAATGGAAGGCATTTAAAGACTGCATAGATGAACTACAACAATTGTTCATTCCAGTTTGGCAAAAAAATAAATCAGGGAAGGTAGTGCATCCGTGGATAACAAGGGAAATCAGGGATAGTATCAAAACAAAAGATGAAGCGTACAAATTAGCCAGAAAAAGCAGCCTACCAGAGGACTGGGAGAAATTCAGAGTCCAGCAGAGGAGGACAAAGGGCTTAATTAGGAAAGGGAAAATAGATAATGAAAGAAAACTGGCAGGGAACATAAAAACTGACGTCAAAAGCTTTTATAGATATGTGAAGAGAAAAAGATTAGTTAAAACAAATGTAGGTCCCTTGCAGTCAGAAACGGGTGAATTGATCATGGGGAACAAGGACATGGCAGACCAATTGAATAACTACTTTGGTTCTGTCTTCACTAAGGAAGACATACATAATCTGCCGGAAATAGCAGGGGACCGGGGGTCAAATGAGATGGAGGAACTGAGTGAAATCCAGGTTAGCCGAGAAGTGGTTAGGAAAATTGAATGGATTAAAGGCTGATAAATCCCCAGGGCCAGATAGGCTGCATCCCAGAGTACTTAAGGAAGTAGCCCCAGAAATAGTGGATGCATTAGTGATAATTTTTCAAAACTCTTTAGATTCTGGAGTAGTTCCTGAGGATTGGAGGGTAGCTAATGTAACACCACTTTTTAAAAAGGGAGGGAGATAGAAAACGAGGAATTACAGACCAGATAGTCTAACGTCGGTAGTGGGGAAACTGCTAGAATCAGTTATTAAAGATGGGATAGGAGCACATTTGGAAATTGGTGAAATCATTGGACAAAGTCAGCATGGATTTGTGAAGGGTAAATCATGTCTGACGAATCTTATAGCATTTTTCGAGGATGTAACTAGTAGAGTGGATAAGGGAGAACCAGTGGATGTGTTATATCTGGACTTTCAGAAGTCTGGTGGGACTATGCCTGCCAGGATGTAGAGGCTGTCAGTGTTTGTTGGTTTGAGACAACCTGTGACAAGTCTGCAACACCTGGAGTATTGCGTACAGTTTTGGTCTCCTAATCTGAGGAAAGACATTCTTGCCATAGAGGGAGTACAGAGAAGGTTCACCAGACTGATTCCTGGGATGTCAGGACTTTCATATGAAGAAAGACTGGATAGACTCGGTTTGTACTGTTAGAATTTAGAAGATTGAGGGGGGATCTTATAGAAACTTACAAAATTCTTAAGGGGTTGGACAGGCTAGATGCAGGGAGATTGTTCCCAATGTTGGGGAAGTCCAGAACAAGGGGTCACAGTTTAAGGATAAGGGGGAAATCTTTTAGGTCCGAGATGAGGAAAACTTTTTTCACACAGAGAGTGGAGAATCTCTGGAATTCTCTCCTGCAGAAGGTAGTTGAGGCCAGTTCATTGGCTATATTTAAGAGGGAGTTAGATGTGGCCCTTGTGGCTAAAGGGATCAGGGGGTATGGAGAGAAGGCAGGTACAGGATACTGAGTTGGATGATCAGCCATGATCATATTGAATGGCAGTGCAGGCTCGAAGGGCCGAATGGCCTACTCCTGCACCTATTTTCTATGTTTCTATGTTTCTATGAATGGGTCGACTAGGCGAGTATTCACTGGAATTTACAAAGATGAGAGGATATATTATAGAAACATATAAAATTCTTAAAGGATTGGACAGGCTACATCCAGGAAAAATGTTCCTGATGTTGGAGGACTCCAGAACCAGGGGTCACAGTTTAAGTATAAGGGATAGGCCATTTAGGACTGAGATAAGGAAACATTTTTTTCACCCAGTTGTGAATCAGTGGAATTATCTGTCACAGAAGGCAGTGGGGGCCAATTCATTGGATGTTTTCAAGAGAGTTAAATTTAGCTCTTAGGGCTAACGGAATCATGGGATAGGGGGTAAAAGCAGGAATGGGGTACTGATTTCGGATGATCAGGCATGATCATATTTAATGGCGGTGCTGGCTCGAAGGGCCAAATGGCCTATGCCTGCAACAATTTTTCTATTTTCTATGTTTCTAGAATATTGTGTTCTGCCATAAATAAACAATTGCTGTGACTTCTTCTTCTGGAGTCCACATTACAAGATTAGATATTGTCCAGCCAGAGCTGAACACACTTCTCAGCATCGTTATTGTAGGTGGCGAGATCGGCAGCTGTGCATTGGTTTTCCAGTTGAGGGCATTTCAGCAGGTGTTCCATTGTTTGTGGTTCAATACCACATTCACAGGTGACATCATTGGAGTTTTTTCCCCAATTATTTAGAGACACCTTGGCTCTGCCAACACCAGTTCCCAATCGATTGAGGCATTTCCATCTGGCCCCACTTGGGTCTGCACCAGGAGGGAGTTGCTCATTTGCCGTTAGACCCATGGTAGTTGAGAGAGGTATAGTGGATACTCGATCACCCCACATGGAGACTTGTGCTTCACTTGTTGTAATGCCAGCCTCAAGAGGAGTCATACAGTTAAGAAAACGTTTCCTCGACTTTAGGCCTTGTCTGGACGAATATCGGATGTTGTTCATCTGTTATCTGCTGCTGGCGCTCCTTCATGCTGGCTCCTGGTCTTCTGTTGTCTGGTGGGACTATGCCTGCCAGGATGTAGAGGCTGTCAGTGTTTGTTGGTTTGAGACAACCTGTGACAAGTCTGCAGGAAGCATTGGGGGCTGGGTTTGCTTTCTGTAGGACCTGTGGGCTAGCACCCCATCTTGTGTTGATGAGTTTACTAACAACATTGTTGCGTGCGCTTATTGTCACCCTAATCTTCTCAACATGGGTCTTGAAGGTAAGACATCGGTCAATGGTTACACCAAGGTAAACTGGATGCTCACAGTGCTCCAATGTTGTTTCAGGCCAGTTCACCTGAAGTTGTTTCTTGACCTCTCGGTTTCTCACAAGGAAGGCACACACCTGTGTCTTCGATGGGTTTGCACGGAGGTGGTTCTCCTCATAATATGGTGTTAGTTAATTGAGAGCATCGGTCAGCCTTTCCTCTACTACTGAATAATCAGTATCTTGGGCGGCAACACCATGGTCATCAGCATATGCGAAGCCCCAAATTCCATTACTTCTTGGTTGGCCATTAGTGTAGATGGTGAAGAGTAATTGCTGTGTGAAAGCTGTTTACATGGATATGTGGAAATTATCAGTTATTCCTGTTCACAGCAGCATTTTCAATATTTGGGAAATGGAGTAAATCAAGTTCATTTGAAGGGTGAGAGAGCATCTTGTAGAAACATAGATAATTCTTAAGTGATTGGACAGGCTAGATGGGGGAAAAAATGTTCCAGATGTGGGGCTAGTCCAGAACTGTGAAGTCCAGAATTCACAGTTTAAGAATAAAGGATAGTTCATTTAGGACTGAGATGAGGTAAACCTTTTTCACCCAGTTGTGAATCTGTGGAATTATCTGCCACAGAAGGCAGTGGGGGCCAATTCACTGGATGTATTCAAGTGAGAGTTAGATGTAGCTCTTGGGGCTAATGGAATCAAGGGATATGGGGAGAAAGCAGGAACGGGATACTGATTCTGTGTGATCAGCCATGATCATATTGTTTCATGGTCATATCTATGTTTGTCAACATTTTCTGCAGATTGCACTAAGTAACAGTGTGTTGATCTCTGCTTCATTGGTTATAAATCAACCAGTTGTAAATGTTAATTATATATATTCCCAATGCAATAATAGGACAAGATTTAAGTACCTTTGTGTGGAAAGTTGGTGATGAATACTTGAAAAGATTTATAGGCATATTGATTAAGTAATTGTGTCATCTGCATTGTAGGAATCCAATTAACATGGAGTAGTAATATGCCACAGAAGATGGGCATGTCCTCAAAAAATATTTTGGTTCTGTTTTTACCATGGAGAAAGACATACAGACTATGGAACTTGGGAGCATTAATGGAGATACCTTGAGGATCTCGAAGACTTGTGAACATTGATAAATCTCCCAGTCTTGATCATAGAAACATAGAAAATAGGTGCAGGAGGAGGCCATTCGACCCTTCGAGCCAGCACCGTCATTCATTGTGATCATGACTGATCAGATTTATCTGAGGGCACAGGACTGGTCTGCTGGGTTTAAGTAATATACTCAATTGCAGAAAGGTGGAATATTCACCAGCTTCAATGAAGCCATGGAGTGAGTTAGTCCACAGGATTAGATGTCTGAAATACATGTATTTTAAATAATACATAATTCCTCTGCATTAAATGAGCGATTTTGAAGCATGGTTTTTAATTGGATGATAATGGGTAAAAATGGGGACTTGACAAATTGTGAAGATTCAGATATAAATTGTTGTTTTAAAATTTGGATGTAATGTGACTAAGTGAATAAAAACAAAAAGAGGTGCCAAAAATGTATCAATGATATTAATAATTAGAAGGAATACTCCTGTGTGCAAGATCGTGTAACCATTGTAAGAGTTACTGGCGGAATAAATACAATGTTAACATTTAAGAATAAATTCAGTTGATAGTTGAGTGAAAGGGGAGTAAAATATTATGGACACAGCATTGGTTTTGATTAAGAAAGATACTAACATGACAGTTTACAATACAATACAATACGGCTTATTTGTCACATTGCACAAAAAGTGCAAGTGAAATGGATATGTCAGCAGCGATACAATGATAAAGCGATACAATGACACCAACACAGATGGGTTGATTCTTTTGCATTGTGATTTCTGTGCATGTATTTCTGTTGTATGATTTTTCTGTTCTGCTTTTTCTGCCCAATATGTAAAAATGAAGATGCCCGAAGTACTTTAAGAAATTGCATTAATTGCACTTACTTAATTTACATATTTCACAATGCCACACTCAGTAATTCCTTTAAACTATTTTTTGCCTGTAATAGCCTCAGCATTTCCTTGAAACCAACTAAAGGGTCATCTTAGTTACCCACATCTCTAGGTTTAATAGGCAGAGATCAGAGGGACATTTTTCAATGTTCCTTTTTATCTGATTCTACCTCTGTGAATACATTCTCTTCCTTAAAGGTGCTATGCGATAGCTGTTGTTTTTGGCACTTTCACTTTAACTTCACCTCAATACATTACACAGCTTAACCTCATCAATTCACATGTAAATGGAGATGATAGGATTTTATTTGTCTTTTGCTCAATTAACCATGTTACATTTTAAAATGTCCCAATATCAATCGTGAAGATGGAAGGAAATAAATTGCCAAACGCATTTAAATTGACATGAGCATTGAGGCAGTCGACATGAATGATTGATTTCCACCGTTATTAGTTCAGCACCTTCACACTATCATTATTAGTAAATAATTCAAGCAATGTTGTAAATGAAACTGATTTATTTAGGGACATCTGTTATTTAAGAAAAAAAACTATCTTGAAGTTAATAATGATTCTTACCTAATAAATGAAACAGTGACAACATTTCCTATTTACTGGAAAATTAAATAATATAGCACCGGAGGCCAATCACATCTGTGTTGGCCTTTGATAGAATAGTTCATTTTAATCTATACTCTAAACATCCAATATTCTGGAATATAGGGATTTATTTCCATATCTCAGTGTGTTTCTTAACACCAATAAATTCTGAATCCACCAACATTTAGGAAGCATGTTCCAGATTTAATCGTCCTTTCTGAAGAAACCTCTCTTCATCTTCCTTTAATTATTTTGCCCAAGATTTTAAATATGTGCAATCTAGTTATTATGTCTTCTACAAAAATAGTCAGAGGAAACAATTTCTCCCATTTTACTGATCAAATGTCTTCATAATTTTGGAAATGTATGTTACATCTTAAACTTATCAACTCCACAGAGAATAGCTTCAATATCTCTCCATATAACTGAACTCCTTAATGTCCTCTGCAATAGCAACTATTAATTTTATTTTGTTTAGTTTATTTTAGTGTAGAGATACTGGAAACTGGTACTTTCTCCCACTGAATCCACAGTGGTCAGCGATCACCCGTATACTAGTTCTAACCTACATACATAGGGACAATTTTACAGAAGCCAATTAACCTACAAACCTGCCCGTCTTTTGAATGTGGGAGGAACCTGAAGCACCTGGAGAAAACCCACACAGTCACAGGAAGAACATACAAACTCTATACAGACAGCACCCATTGTCAGGATCAAACCCGGTTCTCTGCCAACTGCGCCACCTCTGATTTCTCAGATTTCTAATTTCTAATGAATTTTACATTTTATCACTCATTTTGTAACAACACCCAACATGAGTATATTGGGCCTTAATCTTCTCCAGGTCATGTCTATTCAATATCATGTGGAAACTGCAAAATATGTGCATAATATGTGACGCACTTCACCATCCATCAGTTACGCAAAAAAGCTTTTGTGAGCTCAAACTTTATCTTAAAAACAAGTTTATTAATGAAACATTTTTAAATTGGCATTTAATGACAAGCTGCCCTGTTCTTGTCTCTCTCAAGGAGAGCTATGTAATCCAGAGTCAGCCATATTTATCGTAATGATATACTGAATAGTACCGCCTTACTTGATATGGTATTCAGAAGTCTCATCAATGCCCTGCAAAATTGGTAGTAGAATTCCAGAGAAGCCATTGTACCTACTTCCCAATTACTTGCTCTACATATGCAGTATGCTAACATCTTGTGTTTCACATGTAAGGACACCCTGATGGCAGTATTTTATAATCTCTCCATTTAAATCCTATTCTGGAGTTCTCATTGGCCTACAATGTCTGTGCTGAGCCTGGTCAAATTAAACTAAGCTCATCTTCCAGTACATGTTCTAGACCCCTCCATTCACTGCCTCTTCTTGTACCTGTCTAAATGCCTCTTAAATGTTTGATATCTGCTTCTGCCACCTCCCCGAGCGGCCATCCAATATTTAACATTTCCACTGGGGAAAACATTTTCAATATATCTAATTTTTAACCCAATCAATGACTCATAATTTAATACATTTCTATCAGTTCGCCCTTCAGCTCCAGAGAAAGCAATCCAACTTTGTCTAACCTCTCCTTGTAGTTTATTCTATAATATCCCGATGAATCTCTTTTGTATCCTCATCAAAGCCTCCACATCCTTCCTGTAATATGGTGACTAGAACTACATATAATACTCCAAATTTGGCCAAACCAAAGTTTTATAAAACTGCACCATACAGTGGCATATTTTGAACCATGCCCCGACTGATGAAAGCAAGCATCCTGTACGTTTTTTTTTTAACCATCTTGTCTACATGTGTTGCGATTTTTAGGGAGCTATGGATTTGCAGTCCCTCTGTACAACAATGCCTTGAACGATCATGCCATTTTCACCCTACGGACAGCTTACAATGGCCCGTTTCCTTTATCATTGTTTTTTGCATATCTTTCATTCATTATTCTTTATCTCTCCACATCACCGTCTATATCTCTTGCTTCCCTTATCCCTAACCAGTGTGAAATAGGATCTCGATCCAAAACATCACCCGTTTCTTCTCTCCAGAGTTACACTGAGTTACTCCAGCTTTTTGTGTCTATCTTCTGCCATTTATTTGTATGCTTTTCTGTTGCATTTGACCTCACAAAATGCAAAACCTCACATGTGCGAAATAAATGCCATCTGCCATATCTCCAGCCAAAATTCCAACTGATTTATATCCTGTTGTATCCTATGACTATTCTCCTCAATATCTGCAATTCTACCAATTTTTGTGTAATTTTCTTGTTAATCACACCACTTACAATTTCATCCAAATCATTTATTTATTTGGGTTTGTTAATAGGTTTATTATATCACAAACATCAAAGGACCCAACGCTGACCCCCCCCCCCCTCCCCCACCACCTCCAGAGCACCATTGGTCATAGACTTCCACTCAGTTACACCCTTCTCTGTCTTCTGTACACAGTCTTGACTTAAAATATTGACCTTTCCTCTGTCTCCACAGATAGAAACATAGAAAAACAGGTGTAGGAGTAGGCCATTTTGGCCCTTCGAGCTAGCACTGCCATTCACTATGATCATGGCTGATCATCCAAATCAGTACCCCGTTCCTGCTTTCTCCCCATATCCCTTGATTCCATTAGTCCTACGAGCTGTATCTAACTCTCACTTGAATACATCCAGTGAACTGGTCTCCACTGCCTTCCGTGGCAGAGAATTCCACTGATTCACAACTCTCTGTGTGAAAACGTTTTTCCTCATCTCAGTCCTAAATGGCCTACCCCTTATTCTTAAACTGTGGCCCATGGTTCTGGACTCTCCCAACATCTGGAACATTTTTTCTTGCATCTAGCCTGTACAATCATTTAATATTTGTTTATGTTTCTGTGAGTTCTGCTCTCATCCTTCTACATTCCAGTGAATACAAGCCCAGTCAACCCATTCTTTCATCATATGTCAGTCCTGCATTCCCAGGAATTAACCTGGTGAACCTACATTGCACTCCCTCAATAGCAATAATGTCCTTCCTCAAACTAGGAAACAAAAACTGCACACACTAGGTGTGGTCTCATCAGGGCCGAGTACAACTGCAGTAGGACCTCCTTGCTCCTAAACTCAAATCCTTTCGCAATGATGGCCAACATGCCACTAACTTTCTCCACTGCCTGCTGTACCTGCATGCTTACTTTCAGTGACTGAAGTACAAGCACACCCAGGTCTCGATGCACCTTTCCTTTGCGGCCTGACCTGCTGAGGTCCTCCGGAAGTTTTTTATCTGAAGAATGCCGGTCCTTCTTGCTCATAAGTATAACCTCCTGCTCCATCTGCTATGTTTTTTTTTTTTGCTCATTTACTTAACCTACCTATGTCAGCTTATTTACATCCTGTCCTTAACTTGTCTCACCTATATTTGTATCATTGCCAAATTTGGTTACTTTATATAAGTTATCATTGTGTACTGTGAATTGTAAAAGCCCAGCATTGATCCCTACGCAACATGTATCAATCTTCTCTCGATTGCCATTTTGATGAAAGATTGGAAAAAAACATTTTTACGTATTTATTGACGTTCAGAATTTTTTGTGTCTCACGTGGCCTGCTGATAATGTAAGCCATGCGCATCAAATCTGGTTTTGACCTGGAGGCCTGGAACTTAATTTGCTGTGTTCAAGAGCCCTCCACAATTAACCCTGGAAGCACATACCAAGCACCCACCAAAAATAAAACTTGCCCTGCACATTTCTTTTCACTTTGCCCCTCTCACCTTCAAGCTATGCCCTCTAACATTTGATATTCCCATCACGAATAAAAAGGTTCTGACAGTGTACCCTATCTAAGCCTGTAACATTTGGAAACAATTCTTCATCTTTATTGCAAAACATACTTGGCTAATAAATTATGATTATGATATGCTGAGTAACAATGTTGTGGCACTGATAATTGTCGTAATTAGTTAACTTTGGCCTACTGTGGCAGAGTGTATTAACCAAAATAAATACAGTTGAAAGCTAAAATCTTCAAGGCACTGAATATTCAATAGATTTTTTTTCAGTGCTGGCTTTAATCCAAGTTATGTACACTGAAGACGCAGGAGGCTGCAGATGTGGGAAATTGACGTAACAAACAATGTACTGGAGGAATTCAGCAGGTCAAATTTTATATTGGATAGAAAGGAACCATAAGATAGACAAAAAATGCTGGAGTAACTCTTCTCAACATGCAGCATCTCTGGAGAGAAGGAATGGGTGATGTTACGGGTCTAGACATTTTCACTGACATTGACTGTTCCACCTGCTGTGCTCTAGTAGCTTGTTCATTGTGTACACTGCTGTCTGCATAATTAAATGATATTTTCTAACCAAACAAAAACAATAATTTATTTTGATATTTCCAAACACGATTTGTTCCTTATTTTTGCAATACTTTAACATACCCAATTCTTTACTAATCTGAATGTACAAATGAGCAGGCTAAGATCTGTCACTGTGTTCTTAGTTTCTAAGCTGTTTCACAGCACACAATTGAACACATTTAAGCATTACAGAAATGGTCAAGAGTTTCCACTTTCACTGAGCCTTTTGGTTGGAGCCTCCCTGTTATATGATTTTTGCTTATCCCTTGCTGTATCTTTTACAGATCAATTAAATTTGTTTGATGTGTTGCTGGCTGGCATGTACAGCTTGCTTTGAGTAACAGGTTACATGCATGAATAATAATATGCTTTCAAGCCTAAAATATGCACTTCTAAATGTACTTTTTATCTGATTCAACACTATCAAAGAATCTCAGAATGACATGGTACAGAAGGAGGCTATAAAAGCTTTTGTGCCAGGTCCAATTAGACCCTATAATAATGGAGCTTAAATATCTTAGGTAGACAAAAGTGCTAGAGAAACTCAGCGGGTGCAGCAGTATCTATGGAGTGAAGGAAATAGGCAATGTTTCGGGCCAAAACCCTCCTTCTTAAATATCTATTGTTGTACCAGTTGATTTACTAGAATGGATTTTTAAAATTTGTGCATTACTTACAGAAATAACTATTAGCTCAAGACGTTGTTCACACACCCTATTCCTTCTTGGAATCAGCAAAAGCATTTTTAATGTATCTGATGACTTAATCAGCCCATTCCCGGTGTATTATGTAGGGCTTAGCTTACAACGCACACCTCAATTTAAAAAAAAGTATGATTTTCACTTTCATATTTTACTGCATGGAAAGTTCATCAAAAATATCACCTAGAAAATACAAAATGTTTGTCTCACAATAAATTTAAATTAATCAATTTGTTTTTTTGTGTCCGTCAATAAAATGGTGTTTATTTTTATTTTATTTTTCAGCACCTTGTGGGGGCAACCTGACCAGTTCTTCAGGATTTATTCTTTCACCAAGCTACCCGCACCCCTATCCACATGGCAAGGAGTGTGACTGGACCATCACTGTAAACAATGACTATGTCATATCTTTGACATTCATTAGGTAATTATTTTTCATCCTTCCAAATAATGCAATTACATTCCCTTTAAATATCTACTATCAATTCTGTCTGCCAAGGTTCGTGTGGTGGATATAACAAATATTTGATGTTCATGCACTGGGAAATTTAACATGAGGAAAGTGATTTCAGATCACCACAGGGCTGGGGCGTGCAAAGTGCAATCAGCAATTTAGATTACCATTGATATTGAATAAATCCTTGGGATATGTTGAAATTGCGTAAGAACAGGATTCCAGCCCATTCAAAAAGTCTCTCAGCATTCACTTTCGACGTCCCAGCATAAAGAAAGGATTTTTGTTTTAAGTATATTGTGAAAAAGCATACTCCAATACATTGTGGTCTTGCACCAATAGAAATGGGTAAAACATGAAATGACAATCTTAATTCTGTCCCTTTGGCAGAAGGTAACAGATAGACTGATTTTAATGTTGTCTGTGGAACACACCTACTGATAATCCATAGGTTCTCTTTTTATGCTGGTCATCGGGTCCTGACTCCCTTTTAACTGGAGGTCTATACCGAGTGTCCATAGTGGTTGTATCACTAATGGTGAGCAATATCCATGCACAGAAGAGCTCATAATGACAACTTTAAATTAATCTCTTCATTTGTTTGAAATAAGTACATCTTGTTTCTATTGTAACACATGTAAATCATTCTGATGTTATTTGTAATGCATCTCCCTGCATTGATTTTGGTAACGCGTCTAAATGATCCATTTTGATTAATGTGAATTCTTTGTCATGTTGTCTGCTGAGGAATCTCATTTCCTAATATCTGCCAGAGCTATTCAATTGAGGTCAGGAAACTAATATGTTCATTTAAAAAATGCCCCACTGTTCAGATAATTAAACATTGTTTTGTTGACAATGTACCAAATTCAAAGAATTAATACGTGCTTGATTAGACCTTATGGTGTATGAGTGGTCTCCACTCAAAATCATGTTGGAATGGAGGGCGGCATGGTGGCACAGCGGTAGAGTTGCTGCCTTACAGCGCTTATAGCACCAGAGACAAGGTTCGATCCCGGCTATGGGTGCTGTCTGTGTGGAGTTTGAACGTTCTCTGTGACCGTGTGGGTTTTCTCCGAGATCTTCGATTTCCTCGCACATTCCAAAGACGTACAGATTTGCAGGTTAATTGGCTTGGTATAAATGTAAAAATTGTCCACAGTGTGTGTAGGATAGTTTTAGTGTGCGGGGATCACCGGTCGGCGCGTAATCGGTGGGCCAAAGGGCCTGTATCTCTAAAATAAATTAAACTAAATGCAGGGATATTGAAAATGTAGAAGCTCATCTGTACCGAACAAGATCTAAAAGAAACACCACTCAATGTACTTTCAGTTCCAGAACACTTAAATGTAATATTTTGCCTGAAGGACCTCATTGGGTAGAGCTTCTGTTTAAATTGTTCATTCAAATGTTGATGTAGAATTTGAATCTCCAAGTCTTTAGATAGAGCAATCACATCTTGTACTACCAATTGCGCCAAAGTGGCTTCTATATTAAATTAGAATCAATCAGTCAATGTTCCAAAACGATAACTCACTGATTATGCTCTGGATTGTTTCATTTACCAGATTTTTTTTTTAATTTACTGCTGAATGCTGTTTCTCAATTTTCTGAAATTATGCAATTTAATTTGATGACCCACTGAGTCAAGATGCATTCAATTAGAAAGATAGTTTTCCACTAATTATCAATCTGTCATGCATGTTTGGTTCTAACATAATTATCACCCAGAAAATTACTTTATGATTGATAGTTGAAGAAAACAGTATTTAGTAGTCACAGGACCTCCAGTCCTATAATCTCCCACTAGTGGAAACATCCTTTCCACATCCACTCTATCCAAGCCTTTCAC
Organism: Amblyraja radiata; assembly: GCF_010909765.2. Classification (NCBI taxonomy): domain Eukaryota; kingdom Metazoa; phylum Chordata; class Chondrichthyes; order Rajiformes; family Rajidae; genus Amblyraja; species Amblyraja radiata. The sequence continues at coordinate 35,917,772 of NC_045959.1, forward strand.
TATTCTGTATGTTTCATTGAGCCCCCCCCCCTCATTCTTCTAAACTAAGGCAATTGATACTTGCATCACAAAAGTAAATTGATGGATTTTTAGCCAAGTGAGTGTGGAAGTTATTTGATGCAGTGAACCATGAAAACAATGAAAATATTCATGGGCATACACTCCATGATCCACTATCAGCAGAAGTTTATTTTTGTTTTTACCCGATAGAACATGGAAACTCGCCATTAGGTCCAATGAGTTCATGCCACCCATTTTTATGTTATCCTACTTTCTCACCTACTTCCTACACATTAAGAAGCCGATTCATCTAAATCACGCACTTCTTTGGGAAGGTTAAATAAAACTGGAGCAATAGAGCAAATGGCACATGTGATGTGCTCCTAGGTTCTTACAGATCTTCTGACAAAGTTATAGTGAACAACAACAGGAGAAAAATCCAGAAAAAAACTGACTTCAGTATTTTTCTCCCTTCAGGAAGATGCAGTATTCACACTTTGTTCGTTTTGTGAGTTATTTTGCAAGATTAGTGCCTCTACAAGATTAGTACGTCCCTAAAGTCAGACTCAGCTGTGAAAACTGAGCCACAGACCCATGCTCTCATTTTTTTGGTAAAATTGCACTGCATGCAGTTATTTTGTAATGATAGAATTGCATGTTATTAATTGATTTGGCTTCTTAATGTTAGATTTTACATAAGATTGAAACAATTATTGTATTTAGCATTGTAGTTTAATCTCTTATGTTTACTTAATTGTGGATCGAGGGAGTGTGCTATTTGCCCTTTTTAGTCAGACTTCCTTGCAGTATTATTACTAAGCAATCAAAAATTCTTGACTGTATTTTACAATGCAGGAAATACTTAGCAGATCAGGAACAATTAATGGAGAGAAATAGGTAATATTTATAAATTAATAAGTTATATATCAGATTGCCCCAATAACCTTGGAACTTATTTATAAATTAGCAAATAAAGTGACTAAATGTGGAAATATTTGTAATGATCTAACTGTGCAGTGTCAATATGAAGATTGACAAAAAATGCTGGAGTAACTCAGGACCATTCTTCAGAGATAAGGAGACTCAGAGATAAGGAGAAGTAAGGTGTGAAAGGAGACAAAGTGGATGAAGCCCAAGAAAAATATAGAGGAGAACTTCATCAAAGTAAATAATGTGTTAATAAGTCAATAATATAAATAATATGAAGATCAAGACCCCTGGCACCTCCAGTTTTATGGCCTTGTCTACCACCAATCCAGTTAACAGACTGGGTTTACAACTGTTTAGACATGTCAGCAGATCTAATCACCTCTGCTTTAAAAAAAGTAATGATACAAATATTCAATCACGCATCCAACCTGTATATTACCTCTGGTAAAATAATGCAGCTTCTTGAAAGATCGAAGATTATTACAACATCTTTGCTTTTATGCTGCTAGTTCCTTTCAGATTTCATCTGTCAAAGCTGCTGGTTCTGCTTTGCACTCGTTCATCAGTTCTGATGTTGATGTATTGTTTCACAAATGTCTTACTCTGAGCACAGAATGTTGACCATTGCAGTTTCCATCACCCAGGGTTTCATTCGTTTTGGAATCTGGGCTTCTTGCATCACATACATGCATTTTAGTTTTGTTTGTTTTAATCCTCTGGCTATTTTTAATGCTTGCAGTTAAAAACAGTGGGCAGTATCTCTGAACATGCTTTTTCAGGAACCAGAAAAGATGTTGCCATTTTTTAAAACATTTTTTTATGGATTTATTTTATTTAGATTTCTGTGAACATTGTGTATTGGAATGCTGAGGTCTTGCTGTTTGTTATTGCACTCTGGTTATTTTATAGTTGGGATGGCCCGACCCTTGGGAGCCACCACAACACTAACATTCAGTATCCTTCCAGGATATGTAGAGTTGTACTGCATAGCCGGCTGTCTTCATAGAATTCTTGCAGTTTTCTAAACTGCCAACATAATTTCTTTCTTCTGTCCAATTGTTAAATACCTAAAAAAAAAAACTAACAAAACTTGACTTTAACAATGAGATTTTGGCTGTCCTTAATTTACCCACATATTTCTGAATGCCTTCGAGTTATTTTGTGAATGAATGATGTTTGTTCAGAACTCTTCATCGCAATCCTTGTTTGGCAGTGAAGGTTTTCTTTTTCCTTTGTTCATCCGAAATTACCTCCCCTTTATCAGCAAGCAACAATACTCCAACAGCTGTTGGTAGACTAGATTTGACACCCCGAGCCAACTGTGCTTCTGGCCTGGCTTGCTCTTTAATTGAAGAGGAGAGGTTGTTCGCAGAAACGGATTCCAGCTGTCCCTTCTGACAGCAGGGTGCACCTGTGCCACAAGCGAGTGTATAATCCCAGCAGTGAAGATTTATACAATGTATTATTTTGTCTTTTTAATTGAAACTCGGAGCAAAAGAAAACAAATGAAGCTACCAAATCACATCATCAATTATGCATCCTGCGTTTAATAATAAAGCATCATTTCCAAGGCACTCGGGGAGGTGGACGGGAGAGACTGAAACATGTAGGCAATCCAGCACTGCCCCATTATCCTCCTTGTGAAAGTAAGAGCAAACTGCAGTCAGTGAAAAGTGGGTACTTCTCTAGCTTATTTATCTCCTATTGTCCTGGATGTTCAACAATTTCAGCAGATGTACCTTGATTAAAACACCTCTTATGAGATGTTCAGTTCTATATAATTGTAATAGGGGACTCTATAGTCAGGGGGTCGGATAGGCGATTCTGTGGACGCAGACAGGAGACCCGGATGGTAGTTTGCCTCCCTGGTGCCAGGGTCAGGGATGTGTCTGAACGTGTCCAAGAAATCCTGAAATGGGAGGGAGAGGAGCCTGAGGTTGTGGTACATATAGGTACAAATGACATAGGTAAAAAAAGAGAAGAGGTCCTGAAAGAAGAAATTAGGGAGTTAGGTAGAGAGTTAAGGAGAAGGACTGCAAAGGTAACAATCTCAGGATTACTGCCTGTGCCACGCGACAGTGAGAGTAGGAATGGAGCGAGGTGGAGGATAAATGAGTGGATGAGGGACTGGTGCAGTAGGTATGGATTCAAGTTTCTGGATCATTGGGACCTCTTTTGGGGAAGGTGCGACCTGTACAGAAAGGACGGGTTGCACTTGAACTCGAGGGGGACCAATATCCTGGCGGGGAGATTTGCAAAGGCTACTGGGGAGAATTTAAACTAGTATGGTTGGGGGGAGGGACTCAAATTGGGAAAGCTAGCAGTCAGTGTGTGAGGCAGGAGGCAGAGAATGGTAGCACTCTGACCCAAAATGTAGGGGAGAGAGAAGAAAAAGACAATAAACAGAGAATAAGAGAGGGTGGGTTTCTTAAATGTGTATATTTTAATGCTAGGAGCATTGTAAGAAAGGTGGATGAACTTAGAGCCTGGATTGACACCTGGAAGTATGATGTTGTGGCGATCAGTGAAACATGGTTGCAGGAGGGCTGTGATTGGAAACTAAATATTCCAGGATTTCGTTGCTTCAGGTGTGATAGAATTGGAGGGGCAAGAGGTGGAGTTGTTGCATTGCTTATCAAGGAAGATATTACAGCAGTGCTTTGGCAGGATAGATTAGAGGGCTCGTCTAGGGAGGCTATTTGGGTGGAACTGAGAAATGGGAAAGGGGTAGCAACACTTATAGGGGTGTATTATAGACCGCCAAATGGGGAGCGAGAATTGGAAGAGCAAATATGTAAGGAGATTGCAGATATTAGTAGTAAGCACAAGGTAGTGATTGTGGGAGATTTCAATTTTCCACACATAGACTGGGAAACACATTCTGTAAATGGGCTGGATGGGTTGGAGTTTGTAAAATGTGTGCAGGATAGTTTTTTGCAGCAATACATAGAAGTACCTACTGGAGAAGGGGAGGTGCTGGTCCTCCTGTTAGGAAATGAGATGGGTCAGGTGGCAGAGGTATGCGTTGGGGAACAGTTCGGGACCAGTGATCACAATACCATTAGTTTCAATATAATTATGGAGAGGGCCAGAACTGGACCTAGGGTTGAGATTTTTGATTGGAGAAAGGCTAACTTTGAGGAGATGCGAAAGGATTTAAAAGGAGTAAATTGGGACAGTTTGTTTTATGGGAAAAATGTGGAAGAGAAATGGAGGACATTTAAAGGTGAAATTTTAAGAGTACAGAATCTTTATGTCCCTGTTCGGTTGAAAGGAAATAGTAAAAATTGGAAAGAGCCATGGTTTTCAAGGGAAATTGGACACTTGGTTCGGAAAAAAAGAGAGATCTACAATAATTATAGGCAGCATGGAGTAAATGAGGTGCTTGAGGAGTATAAAGAATGTAAAAAGAATCTTAAGAAAGAAATTAGAAAAGCTAAAAGAAGATATGAGGTTGCTTTGGCAAGTAAGGTGAAAGTAAATCCAAAGGGTTTCTACAGCTATATTAATAGCAAAAGGATAACGAGGGATAAAATTGGTCCATTAGAAAGTCAGAGTGGACAGCTATCTGCAGAGCCAAAAGAGATGGGGGAGATATTGAACAATTTCTTTTCTTCGGTATTCACCAAGGAGAAGGATATTGAATTATGTGAGGTAAGGGAAACAAGTAGAGTAGCTATGGAAACTATGAGATTCAAAGAAGAGGAAGTACTGACACTTTTGAGAAATATAAAAGTGTATAAGTCTCCAGGTCCGGACAGGATATTCCCTAGGACATTGAGGGAAGTTAGTGTAGAAATAGCAGGGGCTATGACAGAAATATTTCAAATGTCATTAGAAACGGGAATAGTGCCGGAGGATTGGCGTACTGCGCATGTTGTTCCATTGTTTAAAAAGGGGTCTAAGAGTAAACCTAGCAATTATAGACCTGTTAGTTTGATGTCAGTGGTGGGAAAATTAATGGAAAGGATACTTAGAGATAATATATATAAGCATCTGGATAAACAGGGTCTGATTAGGAACAGTCAACATGGATTTGTGCCTGGAAGGTCATGCTTGACTAATCTTCTTGAATTTTTTGAAGAGGTTACTCGGGAAATTGATCAGGGTAAAGCAGTGGATGTTGTATATGTGGACTTCAGTAAGGCCTTTGACAAGGTTCCTCATGGAAGGTTGGTTAAGAAGGTTCAATTGTTGGGTATTAATGGTGGAGTAGCAAGATGGATTCAACAGTGGCTGAATGGGAGATGCCAGAGAGTAATGGTGGATGGTTGTTTGTCAGGTTGGAGGCCAGTGACTAATGGGGTGCCACAGGGATCTGTGTTGGGTCCACTGTTGTTTGTCATGTACATCAATGATCTGGATCATGGTGTGGTAAATTGGATTAGTAAGTATGCAGATGATACTAAGATAGGTGGGGTTGTGGATAATGAAGTAGATTTTCAAAGTCTACAGAGAGATTTATGCCAGTTGGAAGAGTGGGCTGAAAGATGGCAGATGGAGTTTAATGCTGATACGTGTGAGGTGCTACATCTTGGCAGGACAAATCAAAATAGGACGTACATGGTAAATGGTAGGGAATTGAAGAATGCAGGTGAACAGAGGGATCTGGGAATAACTGTGCACAGTTCCCTGAAAGTGGAATCTCATGTAGATAGGGTGGTAAAGAAAGCTGTTGGTGTGCTGGCCTTTATAAATCAGAGCATTGAGTATAGAAGTTGGGATGTAATGTTAAAATTGTACAAGGCATTGGTGAGGCCAATTCTGGAGTATGGTGTACAATTTTGGTCGCCTAATTATAGGAAGGATGTCAACAAAATAGAGAGAGTACAGAGGAGATTTACTAGAATGTTGCCTGGGTTTCAGCAATTAAGTTACAGAGAAAGGTTCAACAAGTTAGGGCTTTATTCTTTGGAGCGCAGAAGGTTGAGGGGGGACTTGATAGAGGTCTTTAAAATGATGAGAGGGATAGACAGAGTTGACGTGGATAAGCTTTTCCCACTGAGAGTAGGGAAGATTCAAACAAGGGGACATGACTTGAGAATTAAGGGACAGAAGTTTAGGGGTAACATGAGGGAGAACTTCTTTACTCAGAGAGTGGTGGCTGTGTGGAATGAGCTTCCAGTGAAGGTGGTGTAGGCAGGTTCGTTTTTATCATTTAAAAATAAATTGCATAGTTATATGGACGGGAAAGCAATGGAGGGTTATGGTCTGAGTGCAGGTATATGGGACTAGGGGAGAATACGTGTTCGGCACGGACTAGAAGGGTCGAGATGGCCTGTTTCCGTGCTGTGATTGTTATATGGTTATACCAGGTTCATATTAGTTTCGGATATTGTTTAGTTTGGAGATACTTTGGTGCACTGTGTCCACGCTGACCAATGATCACCTTTGATCTCTAGTTCCATGTGATCCACGCCTTATACACATGGAGCAACGTATAGAGATCAATTCACTTCCAAACCCACATGTTTGGGATGTGGAAGGAATCTGGAGAGCCCAGAGGAAACCCATATGGTCATGGGGAGAATACGCATACTCCACACAGACAGCACACAAGGTCAGGATCAAACCCTAGATCTCTGGCACTGAGCATGCACATTTTTGGCTGCAGAGTTGCGATGGGATCATAATATAGTAACATTATCAAATGCGGTTTGACCTTGTCAAAATTCAGTTGCACAATAGTATTATAGCGCAGAAACGGGTCATTCAATTCTTATAGATCTGTGCAGCTGCTAATGAACCATGTAAACATTCTCGTGCTTAATTTATCCACTTCTTAATGGGTCGACTGCGCTGATATTCACTGGAATTTAGAAGGATGAGAGAGGATCTTATAGAAACATATAAAATTCTTAAGGGATTAGACAGGCTCGATGCAGGAAAAATGTTCCCCATGTTGGGGGAGTCCAGAACCAGGGGTCACAGTTTAAAAATAAAGGGTAGGCCATTTAGTATGAGGAAAAACCTTTTCACCCAGAGAGTTGCGAATCTGTGGAATTCTCTGCAGTGGAGGCCAATTCACTAGATGTTTTCAAGAGAGAGTTAGATTTAGCTCTTAGCGCTCATGGAATCAAGGGATAAAGTAGGAATGTGGTACTGATTCTGAATGATCAACCATGATCATATTGAATGTCTTGGCTCGAAGGGCCAAATTATGTACTCCTGCACCTATTTTCTATGTTTCTATTTCCTCTACCAGTGTACTTTTTGATTCATTTATCCTTCTGAGAATATCATTTATCCTTCTCGAGAATATCTGAGAACTATTAATAAAAGTAAAATCCATATCTGATCAACAATGCAAAGGATTCTGAAATTATCTGGCAGCTGCTAGAATTGCTTGTGTCAATTTTATCTTCAATAAAGGCAACAATTTGAATTGGGGATGAGCGTTGGCCATGAACCCTCGACTGCTATTTACTAAATTCCTAGTTAATCTGTTTGTAATCTCACCTCCGCCTGTCATCTCCATGTTGTAACTATTCAACTTCACCACCACTCCACACCCCACATGAAGTAAATATTTCTGCCTTAAAAATATGAAAGGATTCTGCTGCCAACTCATTTTTGATGAGGAGAGTTCCAATGACACGATCTTCTGAAAGAAAGCCTCTTGTCTGCATTTCTGTCTTAAATGGGCAACCCCCTTATATAACCATAACCATATAACAATTACAGCGCGGAAACAGGCCATCTCGGCCCTTCTATTCTGTGCCGAACACGTATTCTCCCCTAGTCCCATCTACCTGCACTCAGACCATAACCCTCCATTCCTTTCCCGTCCATATAACTATCCAATTTATTTATAAATGATAAAATCGAACCTGCCTCCACCACCTCCACTGGAAGCTCATTCCACACAGCTACCACTCTCTGAGTAAAGAGTAATTCTCAAGTCATGTCTTCTTGTTTGAATCTTCCCTACTCTCAGTGGGAAAAGCTTATCCACGTCAACTCTGTCTATCCCTCTCATCATTTTAAAGACCTCTATCAAGTCCCCCCTTAACCTTTTGCGCTCCAAAGAATAAAGACCTAACTTGTTCAACCTTTCTCTGTAACTTAGTTGCTGAAACCCAGGCAACATTCTAGTAAATCTCCTCTGTACTCTCTCTATTTTGTTGACATCCTTCCTTTAATTAGGCAACCAAAATTGTACACCATACTCCAGAATTGGCCTTGTACAATTTTAACATTACATCCCAATTTCTATACTCAATGCTCTGATTCATAAAGGCCAGCACACCAAAAGCTTTCTTTACCACCCTATCTACATGATATTCCAACTATCAACAGTGACCCCTAGAGAAACATAGATGCAAAAAGCTGGAGTAAATCAGCGGGTCAGACAGATGACATTTCAGGTCCTTCTCTACAGAGATGCTGCCAGACCTGCTGAGTTACTATAGCTGTTTGTGTCTATTTTCTGTTTAAATCAGCATCTGCAGTTCCTTCTTACACCCCAAGAAAAAGCACCCATTCTAGATCATTCTATCAAGATCTGTCTGCATCTTTGAGGTTTTGATTCTGGACCTCTGGAATTTTTTGGGGATGTAACTGGGAAAATGGACAAGGGAGAGCCAGTGGATGTAGTGTACCTGGACTTTCAGAAAGCATTTGATAAGGTCCCACATAGGACATTAGTGGGCAAAATTAGAGCACATGGTATTGGGGGTAGGGTGCCGACATGGATAGGAAATCGGTTGGCAGACAGGAAACAAAGAGTAAGAATTAACGGGTCCCTTTCAGAATGGCAGGCAGTGACTAGTGGGGTACCGCAAGGCTCGGTGCTGCAACCGCAGCTATTTACAATATATATTAATGATTTAGATGAAGGGATTAAAAGTAACATGAGCAAATTTGCAGATGATACAAAGCTGGGTGGTTGTGTGAACTGTGAGGAGGATGCTATGAGGATGCAGGGTGACTTTGACAGGTTAGGTGAGTGGGCAGATGTGCTTAATGTGGATAAATGTGAGGTTATCCACTTTGGTGGCAAAAACAGGAAGGCAGATTATTATCTAAATGGTGTCAAGTTGGGAAAATGGGAAGTACAATGTGATCTGGGGGGTCCTTGTTCATCAATCACTGAACGTAAGCATGTAGGTTCAGCAGGCAGTGAAGAAAGCAAATGGCATGTTGGCCTTCAGAACAAGAGCAGTTGAGTATAGGAGCAAAGGGGTCCTTCTGCAGTTGTACGGGGCCCTAGTGAGACCACACCTGGAGTATTGTGTGCAGTTTTGGTCTCCAAATTTGAGGCAGGAGATTCTTGCTATTGAGGGAGTGCAGCGTAGGTTCACAAGGTTAATTCCCAGGATGGCGGGACTGTCATATGTTGATAGAATGGAGCGGCTGGGCTTGTATACTCTGGAATCTAGAAGGATGAGAGGTGATTTTATTGAAACATGGAATATTATTATGGTTTTGGACATGCTAGAGGCAGGAAACATATTCCCGATGTGTTTAAGAAGGAACTGCAGATGCTGGAAACCTAACATGTACCTAACATGTGTACCTAACATGTTCCCAATGTTGGGGGAGTCCAGAACCAGGGGCCACAGTTTAAGAATAAGAGATAAGCCATTTAGAACAGAGATGAATAAATACTTTTTCACACAGAGTTGTGAGTCTGTGGAATTCTCTACTTCAGAGGGTGGTGGAGGCCGGTTCTCTGGATGCTTTCAAGAGAGAGTTAGAAGGAGCCCTTAAAGATAGCGGAGTCAAGGGATAGGGGGAGAAGGCAGGAATGGGGTACTGATTGTGGATGATCAGCTATGATCACATTGAATGGCGGTGCTGGTTCGAAGGGCCGAATGGCCTCCTCCTACACCGATTGTCTATTGTCTATTGATCAACGATCCTCTCATTCCTCTAAACTCCCATGATAAACTGAGCAACATTTCATCATAAGCAACCCACCTATTCCAGTATTGGTCAGCTAAACCTTCTCTGATTTGCATATTTGCATCATTTGTTTAAAAAAAGGAGACCAATGCTGTACACACTTCTCCAGACATGGAATCGTTAATGCTCCTAGCTGACCTATAACCTCATAAATAAACAATTACATGTTTTTAATTGTTTTTGGCAACTGCATATTAACCTTTTACAATTCATAACCACATTCTGTTTCTATCACAACATTTAGATAATATGCATTGTTAGATATTTCCTACTAAAATGGTCAATTTCAAACCTTTCCACATTATACTCCATTTACCTGCTATTTGCCCGCTCACTTAAACTATACTTGCTCCTTTGCATCTTCCTTGTGTTTTCTTCACAACTTACTTTTCTAGCTACCGTTTCATTAGCAAATTTCTCACCATACCTTCATTGCCGTATTCCAAGTAAGTTCAAGTTCAAATTTATTTGTCACATGTCAATTTATGTCAAATTGTTAGGAGTTGAGGCCCCTGCACCAATTCCATTTATGCATAAATGTTGGAACCAGAATTCAAGTACTCTGCGATGTTGAGTGCACATCCATTAATGAAGGGACATTGTGAGAACTACATTCCTGAGCTCCTGTGAGATATCGATTGTGTTTAAAAACTCAGAAAATTGCCTTTCACACATTTTACGTTTTCTATGTACATTTCTATTCATAACGTGGACCAGAGATGCTTTCCCATCCTGAAGCAATAGGTGTTTTAAGAGTAATTTCAATTTTCAAGTCAGGTTCCATGCCCAGACATTAAATTACCTTCAGGTGATTTTATCTGTATTATTATTATTTCACTGAACTGAGTGAACAAATTGAATTGAACATTTGCTTGATGAACATCTTTTTGTGACTGATTTATTTGTGTTGTTGCTCCACACTGGCTTTGATGAATTAGATTAGTTCTCTCAAATTCTTTTATTTTATTTTTTATGCAATATAATTTGATTCAGCAAACACCATGAATTTCTTAACACTGTCCTTCACATCTGGAGGGAAAAATAGACATACTGTGACATTCCAAAGAACAAAGAAAGAAATGTACTTTTCTCCTAACTGTATTAATTCACAGTCTAGCTTTTCAATATCTCCACTTTCTGCACTCTTTGATATCCATCCTTTTATTTTATTTATTTGTTGTCTTTCTTATTCACATTTGAATGTCTTTCGTTTATGCTTACTGTTCTCCTGCATCACATATCTTTCTTTGTGTCAATCCTTTCCTTATCTATGTCTTCACGCTTGGCCTGACTATTTGTTTTATGTTCTGCATGCCTTAATCATGGTTTCTTTTCATTTCGATATGTAACCCAACCCTTTTTCATTTCACCTTCTGGGATAACTACATACTTGCTTGACGTTCTTGTTATCTGAAAGCCACACCAAGAACTACCAGTTTCTCACTCCTGTAATAGAATTGTTTCCTCTATCCTCCCACAACTGCATCCCAGTGTAAAGTCAGATAATGTTTCCGTACAAACCAGGAGAGTCAAGAAAGTAAACATGCAGGTACAGCAGGCAGTGAAGAAAGCTAATGACAGGTTGCCATTCATAGCGAGAGAGGATTTGAGTATAGGAGTAAAGAGGTCCTTCTGTACTTGTGCATGGCCCTGGTGAGACCGCATCTGGAATATTGTGTGCAGTTTTGCTTTCCTAATTTGAGGAAGGAAATCCTTGCTATTGAGACAGTGCAGCGTAGGTTCACAAGGTTAATCCCCGGGATGGCGGGACTGTCATATGAGGAAAGATTGTAAAGAGTGGGCTTGTATTCACTGGAATTTAGAAGGATGAGAGGATATCTTATAGAAACATATACAATTATAAAAGGACTGGATAAGCTAGATGCAGGAAAATGTTCCCAATGATGGGGGAGTCCAGAACCAGGGGCCACAGTCTAAGAATAAAGGGGAGGCCATTTAAAACTGAGATGAGAAAAAACGTTTTCACCCAGATTTGTGAATTTGTGGAATTCTCTGCCACAGAAGGCAGTGGTGAACAATTCACTGGATGAATTTAAAAGAGATTTAGATAGAGGTCTTGGGGCTAGCGGAATCAAGGGATATGGGGAGAAGGCAGGCATGGGTTACTGATTGTGGATGATCTGCCATGATCACAATGAATGGCGGTGCAGGCTCGAAGGATGCCCCCCTCCTGCCCCTTATTTCTATGTTTCTATTAGGACCAAAGGTACATTTGGACTGATGGAAAGGCAGGAAGCAGAAAAACAGAGGCAAGTGAGCATGGATGTAGGATCCATTTATCAAGGATGGATAATGAAAGATATAGGTCTTGGAGGTAGTGGGTTAGGAAGAGAGCCTAGATTGAGTAAGAAGTCCTGACCCAAAACATCATCCCTCCATGTTCTCCACGGATGCTGCCTGACCCACTGAGTTGTTCCAGCACTTTGTGTCTTTATGTGTAAACCAGCATCTGAAGTTCCTTGTCTCTGCTCTATAAGAAGAAATATTACTGTCTGAGCCAAGTAAACACAGTGTCTGCATGTGATGGAGAGGAAATATGAAGTTTCCACAGAAGTTGAGACTACAATACTTTCCTAAAACTCCTAAAATTCTGCATAATAATTTCATGGCAAGAAAAAACAGTACAGAAGTAAACTGTGAATTGTTTGCCAAAAACTTTGATCAGGCTTTTATTGGAAATCTTGTACAAATAAGTCAATAAATTTAGATACTGATTTTATTAAGTAGTTAAATCACTCGAAGTAATGCACATATAAATGTGAGGAAATTGCACACATATCAAAATGACAGCATCATTGCTTTATTTCAATAATGTCCCTATTTGCTTCAGATCAGAACTTCCTGCTCACATCAAATTTATCACTGAAATTGTTTGCAATTTGTAATGTAACCTCATAACCAGCTTTATGGATCTTTGCTTGTTTTGTACTTGACGGCACTTGTCTTATACTTCCCCTTATATCTGCTTGCATCTATTGAGAAAATTGAAGGTAATTAATTGCTAATCTAGATTTAGGAATACTAGTGATTAAAATCCATGGGTTTCCGATGAGGTGGAAGTACTCACAAAAAAATCAGAAATTAAATGTCCTACTTGGTGAATACAGACAGGAAAGGTGAACTTTTTGTGAGAATTGATTCCTCTTGTCTAATTTAATTGCACATGTGAGTGATTGTCGAGATAAGGTTACCAGCCTTGATCTAAACCTGCTTTGCTGTTACTTGGGCTCCAGGCTGGGAACCGCACGTAACCAAAATTACTTTCAGGCCACTGAATGTCTTCTCCTTAGACCTGAGACTGTGATTGATAGCTAGAAAAGGAGTGAAATATTACTCTTTACCTGTTGTCCAGAAGTGATGAACCAACAGCAGATGAATCGTACAACTCAAGGAGAATAGATGGAGACTATTTAGTCCCTCACATGTGTTCTGCCTTTCAGATAGGTTGAGATCAGATGTGTATTAGCACTGTTTTCCTATCATAATATTTTCCTTTATACCCATTCTTGAATCCACTTATGTAACAAAGATTTGTCAATCATCATTGTGAAATGTTATATTAATCCAGCCATAGTAGCCGTTCAGGAGATAGTTGCAGACTTCACCATCCCTTGTGTAAGGAAATTTTACTGCTAAACACTTGTATATTCCAGCTCCAATTTTAAGTTTGTATCATATTGTTTATTTTTTATTTTATGGGAAGCAGGCAGATAAAGTGAGGCTTGCACCTATAATAATAATAATAATAATAATAATAATAATAATGACACTGTATCATTGTAAATACATATAACAAAATTTCAGGCGCACTGCCTGAGCGGAGCTCCAACGTAACAGATAAATAATAACGACAATGGAAACGACAAAAACGACAAGAAAAACATCAAGTCATCAGAATGTGCAATATTTCACAGTATAGTGTTGTGGCAGTACAAAATATTGGCTCTGATGTGTCGGTACAAAATATTATTCCATGCACGTGAGAAGAAAATGGTGAACCTCCACTGACAAATGTTGTTGTTCTTATGCGGCGGTTTTTGGGTGGGCATTTAGATTCCACAATGACAAAGGAATGGTAATATATTTCCATGTCATGCTGTTCCTTGTGGAGAAATATGTAGGTGATGGTATTCTTATCTATTCACTGGTCTTGAATTTTCTGGAGTGGAGTCAAATGTCTTTAATTATCATTTGTACCGAAAATGGAACCATGAAATTATTGCTTACAGCAGCGTGACAGCCCATAAACACAGTACTCATGAATAGTCAAGTGTTTTATTGTCATATGTCCCAGATAGAACAATGACATTCTTACTTGATTTTAAACAAAAATAGTTCAATAAATTAACCCCCCCCCCCCCCCCCGCATATGCAACCAAAGCCTTAGTGCGGATGGCATGGGTTTGAAAATGGCTGTCCAAGTAAATCTAGAACATTTTGTAAATTGTAAATAATACATTTGACGCTGGTGCACTGGGAGTGAAGGAAAATAATGTTGAATATTGTGGACTTGATGTCAATCAACTATGCTTTGTCCTGAATGGTATTTTGGGTGTGGTTAGATCTATACACACACAGGAAATCTGAAATTATCCCATAATATTCCAATCTTCAATCATGGTTGCTTGGTTCTTGTTTTTCTGGTCCTCCAAAATATTCCAAATGGAATTTAAACTGGAGGTGGTTAGCAGGCTTAGGGACTTGGGAAGGGAGACAGTCAGCTCTTCACCACCTCTCACAATAACCATATAACCATATAACAATTACAGCACGGAAACAGGCCATCTCAACCCCTCTAGTCCGTGCCGAACACATAATCTCCCCTAGTCCCATATACCTGCGCTCAGACCATAACCCTCCATTCCTTTCCCATCCATATAACTATCCAATTTATTTTTAAATGATAAAAACGAACCTGCCTCCACCACCTTCACTGGAAGCTCATTCCACACAGCTACCACTCTCTGAGTAAAGAAGTTCCCCCTCATGTTACCCCTAAACTTCAGTCCCTTAATTCTCAAGTCATGTCCCCTTGTTTGAATCTTCCCTACTCTCAGTGGGAAAAGCTTTTCCACGTCAACTCTGTCTATCCCTCTCATCATTTTAAAAACCTCTATCAAGTCCCCCCTTAACCTTCTGCGCTCCAAAGAATAAAGCCCTAACTTGTTCAACCTTTCTCTGTAACTTAGTTGCTGAAACCCAGGCAACATTCTAGTAAAGGGCGAGATCATGCTGAATCTGGCCCTTGTCTTGATTTCACAGGATGGTATCAGTGGAACTCAACTTCAGAATCCAACTGGCTCCCAATGTCCTGAAAGCCTCCCATTGTAAAGGGAGGTGAAGGCACAAAGAGGTGACTGAGCTAAAGCTAGTTCAAATTAAGGGCCTGTCTGGCAGAAGCCTATTCTACTGATGATGAGAAATATCTGGAAACAGTTGAAAACATCCAATTGATTGAAATTATTAAAACTTATTAGGCAAAAAATTCATTTGAAACCACTCAACATAGAAAACAATTATATAACCTTGAATAACGCAACTTAATACAGTTCAGGACCTCTACCGAACAACATGCTAAATGAACTGCCTCCAACTTCCTATGTGTCTGTGCTATCCTGATGTAATAGTTCCAAAACTTCAGAATGTATTGACAGGCAAACTGTAGTTTGGCGGTGCTTCTCTGTAGAACCATCAACTAGTCAATAACATAATCAAACACAATTTCTACTTGAAATAGACACAAAATCCTGGACCCTAAGGGTTTTGACCCAAAACGTCACCCATTCCTTCTGTCCAGAGATGCTGCCTGTCCCACTGATTTACTCCAGCATTTTGTGTCTAGCTTCGGTGGAAGCCAGCACCTGCAGTTCCTTCCTACACAATATTTACCTGGCTGTCCAGTTAAGGTTCCAGTCAACGGTAGCCATAAGGATGTTGATAAGTGAATTTGATTATGATAATGTTGTTTGATATTTGGCAGGAATGGTTACTGTTTAGCATTATCGAGACTTCTCGAATTTTAAACAAGGCTAATTTCTTTACATATTTTCTTGAGGTGGACTCTGTTTCTGCAGTGTTAATCTTGGCTTCTGCATTGTTAAACTTCTCTCTACTCCACTACTGTGTCACTGAATTGGGTGAAAGGGGAAAGATTTACTAGGAAGCTGAGGGGCAACATTTTCACACTGTGTGTGGTGGGTACATTAAACAAGCTGCCAATGGGGTAGATGAGGCAGATACGATAACAAAATTTAAAGGAGGTTACCCAGGCTGCTCAATCTCTCCCTATCGCTCAGCCCCTCAAGTCCTGGCAACATCCTCATAAATCTTCACTGCACCCTTTCTCACTTAATGAGTTGCTTCCTATGGCAGTATCTCCAAATGTGGCCTCACCAACAGCTTGTACAAGCGTAACATATTGTCCCAACATCTGTACTCAGAACGCTGATGAAAGACAATGTACAAAAACTACTTTTGACCACCCGTGATGCTTTCAGAGAACCATGCAGAAACAAGGAACTGCAAATACTGGTTTAAAAAAAGACACAAAGTGCTGGAGTAACTCAGCAGTCAGGCAACATCTCTGGATAACATGGGTAGATGATGCTTTGGGCAGGACCATTCTTCAGTGCAGCATGTTCTCCAGAGATGCTGCCTGACCTGCTGAGTTACTCCAGCAATAAACACAAAATGCTGGAGTAATTCAGCGGGACCGGCAGCATGTCTGGAGAGAAGGAATGGGGAATGTTTCACGTTGAGACCCGAGTTACTCCAGCACTTTGTGTCTTTGTTTATCCTTTAAATGTCTCCATTAACTGTTGCAAGTTATCTTGTCTGTATTCCCTCTAGGTCCATGCAGCGACTTTAACTGTTTGTAAACAGTGTGAGAAATTGGTGGCATAAGCCTGACACCCCTTCTTTCCACCTGTGGTTATACCATGTCTGTCCCATCTGGCCTGGATGGGGGGGATCTTGGATGTGGAGAGGATGGGTGAGTCTAGGACTAGAGGTCATAGCCTCTGAATTAAAGGATGTTTCTTTAGGAAGGAGGTGAGGAGAAATTTCTTTAGTCAGAGGGTGGTGAATCTGTGGAATTCTTTGTCACAGAAGACTGTGGAAGCAAAGTCAGTCGACATTTTTAAGGCAGAGATAGATAGATTCTTGATTAGTGCGGGTGTCAGGGGTTATGGGGAGAAGACAGGAGATGGAGAAAGGAGGGAGGGATAGATCAGCCATGATTGAATGGCGAATGATTGAATGGTGAATGCGAAGTAGACTTGATGGGCCGAATGTCCTAATTCTACTCCAATCACTTATGATCTTATGATCCCAAAGTGCCCCATGCTTATGCATCTTGGTCTGAGCAACTGCAGAGAAATTGCAGTGAAGAAACTCAACTTGCCAAACACTTCTGAAATCTCTGACAACCAGCACAACAAGTTCTCAGTTTCAAATGTGATAAATAATTATGAAGTCGGAACACATTGGAAAGATAGATGAAAAAAAATCAATTATTTGATATATTAAATCAAACTAAAGTAATGAGAAAGAAACATATCATACCCTTTTGCTTTCATGTCCACAAATCAGCAATTCCTGTTGAAATCAATGCAGTCATAGATCTCACATTATCTCTAATTTAATGTAGAATCTGAAATGTGATTTCTCAGCTTAAATGTTGAAGAGCATTTGCAAGATTAAGCTCTTGTAATGGTACACACAACGCTTATCTTAGTAGCTTTGACTGTGACTATTGGGTTTTGGAATCAGAGACCACACTAAACATGGTAGGAATTAATGTAAAAGTTATTGTTGAGAACACATCTATACTTATCAATGCCGGTTGGACCCCCAGTCAGTGGCAGTCAGCTCCATCCACAGCATGGCTCAAAGCTTTCCTCTGAAACTGGTTGCAACCCAGTCCGAGAGCAAAATCCCTGAGCGCATGTGTGTCCTGCACTTTTAAAAGGTCAGAAGGTCATAAGTGATAGGAGTAGAATAAGGCCATAAGGCCCATCAAGTCTACTCCATTTAATCATAGCTGGTCTATCTCTCCCTCCTAATCCCATTCTCCTGCCTTCTTCCCATTACCCCGACACCCGTACTAATCCCTTTTTATACCGAAAAGCCTGAGCTTCTATCCTAATGCAAGAACAACGGTTGAAACTATGCTTTCCAACCAACAATCCTCCTTAGTGTCAAAAGCAAGAGTTTAATTTGTAGCAACAGGTGCCAAGCTAGTCTCTGGTTACTCTGGGAAGACAGAAGTTTACCTTAGTGTCCTTGCAGGTGGCCTTATGATTTATTGATCCTTCTCAATTAGCCTCAGCATTGTTCCAAAACATATTATTGCTTCTGAGTGAGTTTTCTAAGTGTGGTTCTGTTAATTTAGCATATGGCTTTTTAGTGACAATTCCATTTTAACTGACGGTCTGTTTAAACTCTTCCGTCTAAGAAATTACTACTCAACATGTTACAACCTAATATGTAAAATAAATATATTGTGTTATCATTTAAGATTTAATGAACATTGGTTTAAATCAAGTATGACAACAAGAAAATTGTAACTGTGTACTTTGATTTAATACTTAAAAAAGGGAGAGCAGTGTAATGTATTCATGCATATTCATGTATATGCTAATGAGTTGGTGTTGTATATAAGTAGGGAATGTTGGGTAATAAATCTCTCTTGTGATCCAGCCAGTCTGCATGCAAGTTGTTATTCATTCTGCTGTCCAGAATATAACAGTGACGTTTTGGGTCGAGACACTTCTTCAGTCTGAAGAAGGGTCTCGACCCAAAACATCATGCATTCCTTCTCTCCAGAGATGCTGCCTGTCCAGCTGAGTTATTCCAGCTTTTTGTGTCTATCTTCAGTTTAGACCAGCATCAGCAGTTTCTTGATACACATCTGCTGACAGCTCTGCTGTTGGATTCCATGGGAAATCCAGTAGCAAAGCATCTTGACAGGTATAGTTTCTAATATTATTATTTATGTTTGCGTGTTTGAAAATGCCTTGTGGAAGTGCTGGACTTGATTTCATTTTAAGTAAGTTTAGACTGATTTCTTTCAATATTTACTCATTTCAGTTGTTGGTGCAGTCATACCTCATAATAATTATTTTTTCTTGATACACTGGAATTTAGAGGATGAGAGAGGATCTTATTGAAACATATAAGATTATTGAGGGTTTGGACACGCTGCATGCAGGAAACATGTTCCAGATTTTGGGGGAGTCCAGAACCAGGGGCCACAGTTTAAGAACAAGGGGTAGCCCATTTAGAATGGAGATGAGGAAAAACTTTTTCACCCAGAGAGTTGTGAATATGTGGAATTTGCTGGCTCAGAAGGCAGTGGAGGCCAATTCTCTGGATGCTTTCAAGAGAGAGTTAGATAGAGCTCTTGAAGATAGTGGAGTCAGGTGATATGGTGAGAAGGCAGGAACGGGGTACTGAATGTGGATGATCAGACATGATCACAGTGAATGGCGATGCTGACTCAAAGGGCAGAATGGCCAACTCCTGCACCTATTGTCTTTAATAACATAATTGAAAACCATTTTTCTGATCCATTCATCATTCTCCATTGTTCTATTACACATCTTTCTGACAATTATTCTAATTAAAGTTTTATGCATGACACACACTTTGAACAAGATTACTACCTGTCTTCAACTACATCTGAAGATACTGTAACTTGATTAATATCTGATGCCTTCAGAAGTTTATTTGGAATGCAACTGCCAGCACTGCTTTATACTAAAGAGCATTTGAGCCACTGTTTGAACTGATTGATAATAAACATGCTGATCATGGACTAAGTAAATAATCCTTAAAGATGATTAATTACTTGAAATATTGCCTATAGTTTTGGCTGCCATAGTTTAGCGAAGGACATGCATATTTCTCTTTCAAAGGTTAGTCTATAGCTCAGAAGTAAAGTAATTATGAAATTTGAAAATAATCTCAAACCTGTGAAGTGTGATATTAACTATTTCTCAGTTGACCCAACCCAGCCAGTGCCCAACAGCCAAGAGGCTTCAGACTTAGACAATAGGTCATTTAGCCCTTCGAGCCAGCACCGCCATTCAATATGATCATGTCTGATCATCCCCGATCAGTACCTCATTCTGCCTTCTCCCCATATCCCCTGACTCCACTATTTTTAAGAGCCCTATCTAGCTCTCTCTTGAAAGCATCCAGAGAACCTGCTTCCACCGCCATCTGAGGCAGAGACTTCCACAGACACCACTCCCTGTGAGAAAAAGTGTTTCCTCGTCCGTTCTAAATAGCTTACCCCTTATTCTTAAACTGTAGCCCCTGGTTCTGGACTCCCCCAACATCGCGAACATGTTTCCTGCCTCTAGCGTGTCCAAACCCTTAACAATCTTATGTGTTTCAATGAGATCTCCTCCAATCCTTCTAAACTCCAGAGTGTACAAGCCCAGCTGCTCCATTCTCTCAGCATATGACAGTCCCGCCATCCCGTGAATTAACCTTGTAAACCTACGCTGCACTCCCTCAATAGCAATAATGTCCTTCCTCAAATTAGGGGACCAACACTGCACACAATACTCCAGGTGTGGTCTCACTAGGGCTCTGCACAACTGCAGAAGGACCTCTTTGCTCCTATATTCGATTACTCTTGTTATCAAGGCCAAAATGCCATTCGCTTTCTTCACTGCCTGCTGTACCTGCATGCTTACTTTCATAGACTGATGAACAAGGATCCCCAGATCCCGTTGTACTTCTGCTTTTCCCAACTTGACGCCATTTAGATAGCAATCTCCCTTCCTGTTTTTGCTACCAAAGTGGATAACCTCACATTCATCCGCATTAAACTTCACCTGCCATGCATCTGCCCACTCCCCCAACCTGTCCAAGTCACCCTGCATTCTCATAGCATCCTCCTCACGGTTCACACTGCTACCCAGCTTTGTGTCATCTGCAAATTTGCTAATGTTACTTTGAATCCCTTCATCCAAATCATTGATGTATATTGTAAATAGCTGCGGTCCCAGCACCGAGCCTTGAGGTACCCCACTATTCACTGCCTGCCATTCTGAAAGGGACCCGTTAATCCCTACTCTTTGTTTCCTGTCTTCCAACCACTTCTCTATCCATGTCAACACTCTGCCCCAATACCATGTGCCCTAATTTTGCCCACTAATCTCCTATGTGAGACCTTAGCAAATGCTTTCTGAAAGTCCAGGTACACTACATCCACTGGCTCTCCCTTGTCCATTTTCCTAGTTACATCTTCAAAAAAATTCCAGAAGATTAGTCAAGCATGATTTCCTCTTCGTAAATCCATGCTGACTCAGACTGATCCTGTTACTTCTATCCAAATGTGTGGTTATTTGATCTTTTATAATTGACTTCAGAATTTTCCTCACCACCGATGTCAGGCTAACTGGTCTATGATTCCTTGTTTTCTCTCTCCCGCCTTTCTTAAAAAGTGGGATAACATTAGCTACCTTCCAGTTCACAGGAACTGATCCTGAGTCTATAGAACATTGGAAAATTATCACCAAAGCATTCACGAATTCTAGAGCCACTTCCTTATGTACCCTGGGATGCAGACCATCAGGCCCTGGGGATTTTTTCAGTCCCATCAGTCTACCCAATACCATTTCCTACCTAATGTGGGTTTCCTTCAGTTCCTCCGTCACCTCAGATCCTCTGGCCACTACTATATTAGGAAGATTGTTTGTGTCCTCCTTAGTGAAAACAGATCCAAAGTACCTGTTCAACTCATCTGCCATTTCCTTGTTCCCCATAATAAATTCACCTTTTGTCTTCAAGGGTCCAACTTTGGTCTGAACTAATTTTTTCCTCTTCACATACCTAAAGAAGCTTTTATGATCCTGCTTTATATTCTTGGCTAGCTTACCTTCGTACCTCTTCTTTTCTCCCCGTATTGGCTTTTTGGTTATTTTCTGTTGTTCTTTAAACATTACCCAATCCTCTTGCTTCCCGCTCATCTTTGCTACGTTGTACTTTTTCGCTTTAATTTTTATTCTGTTCCTGATGTCCCATGTCAGCCATGGTTGCCCCTTTCTCCCCTTGGAATCTTTCTTCCTCCTCGGAATGAACTGATCCTGCACCTTCTGTATTATTCCTAGAAACACCTGCCATTTTTGTTCCACTGTCATCCCTGCTAGAGTATCTTTCCATTCAACTTTGGCCAGCTCCTCCCTCATGGCCCCATAGTCCCCTTTATTCAACTGTAACACTGACACCTCTGATCTACCCTTCTCCCACTCCAATTGTAGATTAAACCTGACCATGTTATGATCACTACCTCCTAATGGCTCATTAACCTCGAGGTCCTTTATTAAATCCGGTTCATTACATAAAACTAAATCCAAAATTGCCTTCTCCCAGGTAGGCTCCAATACAAGATGTTCTAAGAATCCATCACAAAGGCACTCTACAATGTCCCTTTTTGGGGGTCCAGTACAAACTTGATTTTCCCAGTCAACCTGCATGTTGAAATCTCCCATAACAACCACAGCATTACTTTTACTACATGCCAATTTTAACTTCTGATTCAACTTGCGCCTTATGTCCATGCTACTGTTTGGAGGCCTGTAGATTAGTCCCATTAGGGTTTACAATTCCTTAGTTCTATCATATTGACTCCACCTCTCCTGTTTCAATGTCACCCCTTGCAAAGGACTGAATTATATTCCTCACCAACAGGGCAATCCCACTCTCTCTGCCCACCTGTCTGTCTTTTCGATAGGAGGTATGCCCTTCAATATTCAATTCCCAGCCCTGGCCCTCTTGCAACCATGTCTCAGTAATTCCCACAACATCATAGTTTCCCGTTTCTAACTGAGCCTCAAGCTCGTCCACTTTATTCCTTATACTTCGCGCATTCATATACAGCACTTTGACCTCCGTATTCACTTCCCCCCTCGCACCATTCGCAATTAGCCCTGACTTTACTCTGTTGTCCATTCTCGAGCTTTCCTTCCCATTAATTCGAGAATATTTTGTATTTTTTCCTGTAGTCACTTCCCCTTCAACTCCATCTTTATACTCCCAATTTGTCAATCCCTCCCCCCCACTATTTAGTTTAAACCCACACGTGTAGCCCTAGCAAACCTGCCTGCCAGAATGTCGGTCCCCCTCCAGTTAAGGTGTAACCCATCCCTTTTGTACAGGTCACCCCTACCCAGAAGAGATCCCAGTGGTCTATAAATCTAAATCCTTGCTCACTGCTCCAGCCCCTCAGCCACACATTCAGATCCCCTATCTCCCTATTCCTGTCCTCACTAGCACAAGGACTGGAAGCAATCCAGACATAACCACCCTAAAAGTCTGGCATTTCAGTCTTCTTCCCAACTCTCTGAACTCATGTTGGAGAACCTCCTTTGTCTTCTTCCTGATGTCGTTTGTGCCTACGTGCACAACTACTGTCGGCTGTTCACCTTCTCTCTTGAGGAAGTTCTGAATTTGGCTCGTAACATCCTGAACCCTGGCACCAGAGAGGCAACAGACCATCCTTGCATCTCCTCTGCCGCCACAGAATCTCCTGTCTGATCAGCGGACAATGGAGTCACCCACCACAAGGGCTCTACCCGATGTCGGTCTCGCCGGTCGAGTCCCATCTCTAGGATTGGAGCCACCAACGTATCCGCCACTCAGACTGGAAACATCGTCTTCCCAAACAGTTCCCAATAGGGTGTACCTGTTTTCATTAGGCACAGCCACCTGGTTCTTCTGCACTCCACGATTTTCACCCTTTCTCTCCGTCACACACCTTGATTCTTCCCGTATCCTCGGTGTGACTACCTCACTGTAGGTCCTGTCCAGGAAACTCATTTTCCCGGATGACCCTGAGGTCATCCAGCTGCTTCTCCAGTGCCCCAACACGGTCCTTCAAGAGCTGAAACTGGACGCACTTGCCACAGTTGTAGCATTCAGAGGCTCCATCCGTGTCCCTGGGCTACCACATTCTGCAAGCCTCACACTGTCTCATCTGCCCCGACATGTTCACCGCGTTCCGTCCTCTCGAGCTTTATGCATAGCCTCCTTTCCTCAGCCTCCTCGCTGAAGACTCTCGAGCCAAAGACTCACACTTTACTCACAAGGCCGCTCCCTCAGAGCCGTCTTGCTTATATTGACTGATAAATTGCCTAATTTACCAATTTATCAATTTACAAACCATATTCCTCAGTTTTAAACTATTTTCCCCCTCTGACTCACTTCTAACTCTCCTCCCACTCGGGCTACAGCCAATCAGTGCTTTTTCCCGCTTCTCTTTGCTGCTGTTTCTTCAAAATCCACGGAAGCTCTGAGTTAAGTCTGCCTGTGTTTTTGCTGCTCTTTTTAAACTGTTTTACCCCTCTGTCTCACTTATAACTCCTCCCACTCAGGCTACAGCCAATCAGTGCTTTTACCTGCTTCTCTTTGCTGCTATTTCTTCCATGGAATCCATGGAAGCTCTGAGTTCTACAAGAATTGAACCTCTATAAGAATTGAAATATTATTTTGACACCAACACTGAAGTGAAGTATAGTGTAGAGGACACAACTAAGGTCAGATATCAATATTCAGACAATAATAGTAAAACACAATGGAAAAGTTACTCTATTTAGCTACAGAACATCTAATTTTTTATCAAAGCTGATGCTCTCAATATTATATATCCATATAACAACTAAAATGAGCAAAAAACAACTAATTTCCAACGGGTTCTGTGCTTGCCTTGATAATAGTAGTTTGTAGTGTATTATCACTGTTTTTTCCAACCCAGGTTTTTGCAAAAAGCAAAGAAGATCAATAATATTGCATTATAATCATGTTGTGAATTATCCAGGCTGTATATGCACTGCAGCACTGTGGATGCACAGGCAGAACAATGCACAATGGATAATGTGAATCATCCACAGCACAGAAATGGGCCCTTTGACCCAACTCCCCTATACCTACTCTCTAGACAAATCCCATTTGCTGCATTGGATCCAGATCCCTCTACTACCTTCTCACCCAAGTATTTGTCCAATTGCCCTTTCAATGCTGCCTCTACCACTTCCACTGGCAACTTGGTCCATATAACCACTATCCTGCATGTGAAAATCTTGCCCCCAATCTCTTTTAACTCCCTGCTCTTTCACCTTAAACCTGTGCCTTATACACTCCCTCATCCTAGAAAAAAAAAACTGGCTATCTACCTAATCTATTCCCCTCATAGTTTTATAAACTTCTATAAGATCATGTGATGGATCAGAATTAGGCCATTTGGTCCATCAAGTCTACTCCGCTATTCAATCATGGCTGATCTCTCTCTCCCTCCTAACCCCATTCTATTGCCTTCTCCCCATAACCTCTGCCACCCGTACAAATCAATCTATCTCTACTTTAAATATATCGACTGACTTTGCCTCCACTGCCTTCTGTGGCAAGGAATTCCACAAGATCAACCATAAGATCATCCCTTGGCCTCACATTCAGTGGTAATAAACCCAGCCTATTAAATCTCTCCCTCAAAGCAAAGTCTTCCATTCCAGGCAGCATCCAGATGCACACCTTCTGTACTTTTTTATAATAGTATCACATTCTTCCTGTCATATGGCAACTAGTCATGGTAATGGGGAAAAGTTACTTGTGGGACAGCAGAGACTGGGCAGTCAAGATAAAGCAGCACCTTCGAAATTAAAAGTTAATTTGAATCCTACACAATGTTACATTTAGCATTACTTTGCTCTTAATATCTAACAAATGAACTGTTAACTAGAGAGTGATAATTGTATTCAGGACAACTGAAACAAATGCTTAACATCATTTTAAGATTAAAATTGATTGTTCAGTGCAAGGTTCGTGGTGGGGTAGCAGTGGTAGTCATGCCTAACACTCATAAAGCACATTCAGGGTGTACACAGTTGTGTTTAATATAATATAAATATAATTTAATATCGGGTGGCACCAATGCAGTGGCTGTCTCGCCAGCAGCTCGTAATGGCTGTATGGTAACTCAAATCTCACTGTACAAATTGGTGCATGTGACAATAAATGTGAACTTGAATGTGAAAACTGTTTAAAGTACATTCCAAAATTAATCATTTCAGAATATTCAGTACAAACTATTAACAGCCAATGAGTTCAAATATATTCACGTTCATGGCTTCAATCTTGTATAATAATGAATATTTATTAAACTATCAATATTAGTTCAAAGACATTTGGGGTGAGAGCCTAGTGTTGTCATCTCATACTAAAATATCAATTAGATTCCACAAACATTTAGTGCACGTCTCATATTGAAACTTGATAGTTTAGTTTATTGTCACGTGTACTAAGGTACAGTGAAAAGCTTTTGTTGTGTGTTATCCAGTCAGCAGAAAGACAGAACATGATTACAATAGAGCCATTTACAGAGTATGGATATATGATAAGGGAAAAACATTTAGTGCAAGGTAAAATTGGCCAAGTCCAATCAAGGATAGTCCGAGGGTCACCGATGAGGTAGATCGTAGTTCAGCACTGCTCTCTGGTTGTGGTAGGATGATTCATTTACCTGATAACAGCCAGGAAGAATCTGTCCCTGAATCTGGAGGTGTGCATTTTGACACTTCTATACCTTTCGCCTGACGGGAGACGCGAGAAGAGGGAGTGGCCAGGGTGTGACAGGATTGATGTGAAGAGGATGTTTCTGTTTGTGGCAGTACCTGGAACTTGGGATTACTGTTTAAAACTAAGAGGTCACCCTTTAACTTAGAGATGTTGTGGGTCTTTGCCATTCTCATCTCAGAGCATATTGGCAAGTGAATCTTTGAGCATGTTTTAAAACAGAGTTAGATATCCAGGCCTAGGCAGGAATGCAAAGTTAAGGTTTTACTCAGAGTTATGTGAAGTTATTGAATGGCCATACTGGCTGGAGGGGCTGAGTGACCTACTCCTGCTCCTAACTCATTGGTTCCAACATTCATTTGTACCCAGCAATCCCATCAAATCGATTTCATAAGTTCTTGGTAATGTTTGTGTTCAACAATACATGTTGAATTTGGTGTGTCACATACCTTCGTGAGTTTGTGTGTTGCTGCACTTGGCAAACCTCATCATGTCCTTCCATCACATTGACTAGAGCTTGTGGGCCTGCTCTTTCTTCAGCTAGTTATTAGCTTGTATGTGTGCTCTTGCATCACAGGTGCCAGTGATATCTTCATTGTCCACAACGCATCTTTCGGTGTAACATACTTTTTCCATAGGACAACTTTACATTGTTGTACTGCAAATATTTTTGGTCATACAGATTGTGGTTGCTTGTTGTAGTGTCATTCTTTGTGTCAATAGCACATTTCAGTGTGTTTGGCGGTGATTTGCTCTGCTACCTAATATAAATTTTGTTTCAAAGAAGTTTAGTTTAGAGAAACAGGCCCTTCAGCCCACCGGGTCCGCACCGACCAGAGATTCCGGCACATTAACACTATCCTAACAACACTCGGGACAATTCACACATACACCAAGCCAATTAACCTACAAACCTGTACGTGTTTGGAGTGTGGGAGATAACCGAAGATCTTGGGGAAAACCCACGAGGTCACGGGGAGAGAATACAAACCCCGTACTGGCAGCACCTGTAGTCGGGATTGAACCCGGGTCTCTGGTGCAACAACTCTACCGCTGTGCCACCGTGACGCCCTTCAGAGTTTTTAACAAGTTTTCCTTTGTTGAATATGCATAATATAGAAACATAGATAAATAGGTGCAGGAGTAGGCCATGGCTGATCATCTGAAATCAGTACCCCGGTCCTGCTTTTTCCCCGTATCCCTTGATTCCTTTAACCCCAAGAACTAAATCTAACTCTCTTTTGAAAACATCCAGTGAATTGGCCTCCACTGCCTTCTGTGGCAGAGAATTCCACAGATTCTAAACTCTCTGGGTGAAGAAGTTTTTCCTCATCTCAGTCCTAAATGGCCTACCCCTTATTCTTAAACTGTGACCCCTGTTTCTGGACTCCCCCAACATCGGGAACATTTTTCCTGCATCTAGCCTGTCCAATCCTTTAAGAATGTTGTATGTTTCTATGAGATCTCCTCTCATCCTTCTAAATTCCAATGCATACAAGCCCAGTCGACCCATTCTTTCATCATATGTCAGTCCCGCCATCCCGGGAATTAACCTGGTGAACCTACACTGCACTCCCTCAATAGCAATAATGTCTTTCCTCAAATTAGAAGACCAAAATTGCACACAATACTACAGGTGCGGTCTCACCAGAGCCCTGCACAACTGTAGTCGGACCTTGCACTCCGAAATTCTAATCCTCGCGCAATGAAGGCTAATATGACATTAACTTTCTTCATTGCCTGCGTTACCTGCTTTACTTTCAGTGACTGATGTACAAGCACGCCCAGGTCTTGTTGCACCTCCCATTTTACTAATCTGACACTATTCAGATAACAATCTGCCTTCCTGTTCTTGCCACCAAAGTGGATAACCTCATATTTATCCACATTATACTGCATCTGCCTAGTCACCCTGCAGCCTCAGAGCACCCTCATCGCAGCTCACACTGCCACCTAGCTTTGTGTCATCCTCAAACTTGGAGATGTCACATTTAATTCCCTTGTCTAAATCGGTAATATATATTGTAAATAACTGGGGTCCCAACACCGAGACTTGCGGCACCCCACTAGTCACTGCCTGCCATTCTGAAAAGGACCCGTTAATTCCTATTCCTTGCTTGCTGTCTGCCAACCAGTTCTCTATCCATGTCAATACCCACCCCCAATCCCATGTGCTCTAAATTTGCACACTGATCTCTTGTGTGAGACCTTGTCAAAGGCTTTTTGAAAGTCCAGATACACCACATTAACTGGCTCTCCTTTCATCCATTCTAATTATCTATGCTGACTTTAACCGATTCTGTCACTGGTTTCCAAATGTGCTGCTATAACATCTTTAACAATCGCCTCGAGCATCTTCCCCACTATCGATGTAACTGGTCTTTAATCCCCGTTTTCTCTCTCCCTCCTTTCTTAAAAAGTAGAGTTACATTGGCTACCCTCCAGTCCACAGGAACTGATCCAGAGTCGAGAGAACGTTGGACAATGATTACCAATGCATCCACGATTTCTAGGGCCACCTCCTTGAGTACTCTGTAGATGCAGACCATCAGGCCTTGGGGATTTATCTGCTTTCAGTCTCAACAGCTTACCTAACACCATTTCCTGACTAATGTGGATTCCCTTCAGTTCCTCCCTCCCACTAAGACTGACCCATCAGTTTATTCGACACCTTGGAGGTTGCAAAAACAATTAGAACAATTTATTTAAAATAACAATGTTACATTTCTGTAAGACTTGTGGTGTAACAAAATATCTCAAGATTCTTCAGAGGTATCCAAAGGTTTTGATACAAAAACATCAAAGGATGCATTAAAGTAAATGTCCAGAGCTTGATTGAATTGTTATGCTTTCTTGATGGAGGTAGAGAAAGAATTCCAGAGCTAACAGCCTTGGCAGATGGACGTACAGTCATAATGGACCAATTATTATTTTTGTGGAGGATTCAGAGACCAAATGTGGACCTCCACAGGAGCTCAGACGAATTAATCCCTGGAGGAAATTACAGAAGGGTGAATCCTGTGAAATTTTAAAGTTGAGGTATACTGCAAAGATATATGATTAACATTTTTTTCAAGGACACATACAGCATAGGTTTATTCATTTAATGAGGTCTGGACATTACCAACAACACCACATTTGGATGGCACAAAGTTTGCAGAGAGTAGAAAATGAGGTTATTGGATGTGCATTGGAATTGCCACGTCTCCAAGTATTAAAGGCAAAGATGAGGATTGAAAATGCTGGAGTAACTCAGCGGGACAGGCAGCATCTCTGGTGAGAATGAATAGGTGATGTTTCGAGTCGAGACACTTCTTCAGACATAGCATCTGCAGTGCCATCGTACACAGGATTGAAACAGCAGTTGGCAATGCTGAAGTCAGGCAGTGATATGGGGTTGCAAAGAGCCAGTTTCAGTTACGGTGGGACAGGTTAAAAGATGGAGAGACCAGAAGAACATGATTACATTATTTCCAGTCCATTTTTATTAGGAAACCTATCATTCCAAAGATTAAAGATGGATGTCTATTTTTTGGATGTGCCAGAATATGTCTTATTCTGGAGGAAATTGCCTGGATCCTGTACATCAAATATTGCTTTACTCGCAGAAATAAATTGCAACTATAACTGAATAATCAAAGCTTTTCTACATAATGTTTGTATCTTCGGAGTGCTGGATTCATTACATTCTGTTTTTTCTTTATCAAACAATCATTCTATTAAATTATAACAATAAAAATGGGTTTTTATTTTGAAGGGAACAATAGCTTCTTCCAATTCAAAGGATGACTTTCAACTGCATATGTCAATATTTTCTGAATGTTAACAATGATAATGCATATATTAATATATGAAACAAAAGGGTGATTGACAGACATTTTTCGACTAGACATTGCAATCCAGTTGTTCCCCATCAGTGTGTGTTTTTATATAACGGCACAATGTACAGGCACCTCTAAAACGATTTTAAAAATATATAGTTTCAAATTTTTAGAATTTTTAATATTACAAAATGATTACTGATTAAATAAAAAGTGTTAACTAAATTAAGTGAAAAGCGCCTTAACTAATATAAGCAATTTATACAACAATCTGCGATTAATACCAATAGCAATGATCAATATGTGTATTGGCATCATTTTGTCTCCATAAAAGTACTGTTGGCACTGATGAGAAATTAGTTAGCCAGAACTTGACAAAATTAATTAGCAATTTGTTTCATTGTAACTGTGGAGAAAATGAATTTTCTAGTAGTTCAGACTGGCGGCCCAGTGGCTCTCGGGCAGAATTTCTGCTTGCAGCGCCGGAGACCCGGGTTCGATCCAGCCTACAGGTGCTGTCTTTACGGAGTTTGTACGCTCTCCCCATGACCACGTGGGTTTTCTCTGAGATCTTCGGTGTCCTCCCACACTCCAAAGACATACAGGTTTGTAGGTTAATTGGCTTGGTATAAGTGTAAATTGTCCCCAGTGTGTGTGTAGGATAGTGTTAGTGTGCGGGGATCACTCGGCGGTGTGGACTCGGTGGGCCAAACGGCCTGTTTCCGTGCTGTATCTCAAAATTAAACTAAATTGGCATAGAGAGAAAAAAAATCAATGTTAGTTCAATGACTAAGATGCTTCATTTTGTAAGACCCCACAGGAAGCTGTATCGATCATTTTCCTGAAATGGGACAAGATGGATTTTAAGTCTATTAATACAAATTATTTTTGTACTCTCTAAGGCGACACTATCCTAAATTAACAGCGTTAAGCTATTTAAATTGCTTTTTATATATGAAAGGTTTTAGTTTAATGCCCAATTATCAAATAGATCTAGCCAAGCAAGTGTAAATAATGCAGCACATGTGGAGGGAAATGGACAAGAAACGTTATGGACTGAGACCCTTCGTCTGGACTGAAAGTGAAGAGCGAGATTTACTATAGTGATACAACATGGAAACATTCCCTTCGATCCACCGGGTCTGCGCTGACCAGTGATCCCCCGCACATTAACACTGCCTTACACACACTAGGGATAGTTTTTTTTACATTTACACCAAGCCAATTAAGCTGCAAACCTGTATGTCTTGAAACTGAAGTTATCGGAGAAAACCCACGCAGGTCATGGGGAGAACGTACAAACTCCGTACAGACAGCACCCATAGTCAGGATCGAACCTGGGTCTCTGGCACGGTAAGGCAGCAACTCTACCGCTGTGCTACTGTGCAGCCCACCCACCATGCTGCCCACATATCCAACATAAACAGGTGACGGGAGAGGTGAGAAAAAAAAGCTAGCAAGAGATAGATGGAGGGGCTGGTTGGTGCTAAGTAGAGACCACAAAGGTATGCCCATTATGGAATCTGATAGGAATGGAAGAGAGGACTCTCATTAGGCAACGATGGTGGGCAATGGGAACAATGGGAGAGGGGGATAGGGGGAATGTGTGGGTGTTTGAGTGATGCATGCTGTAGGTGGAGAGAGGGGGAAAAAAACTAGGTGCTGGGGGCTGGGCATTGAAAATATGGGGTTTTATAAACTAAAAATGGTATCAAATGTCACCCCATTTATTTGGTGGTGGAATAGATATTCTCTGAAAAAGACATTGAAAGAAAGTAAATAAGGGACATGCCACATGCACTCGGAAGTCTTGCATCTTCCCTTCATGACCCCTTGTACCTGTGTGTGAATGCTCATGGACTGGAACACCAACCTGAATGGCACTTCTGCAGGCAATTTGGAGGCAACTCAAGCAGAACAAACCTTGCAAGAAACAGATAACACTTGCTGTGATGATTTTGTTAAAGGAGAACCTTTTTGAGTACATTTGTGTACTCTGGGATTGGGAACCTGTCGCAGATATTTTTACGGCAGAGATAGATAGATTCTTGATTAGTACGGGTGCCAGAAGTTATGGGAAGAAGGCAGGAGAATGGGGTTAGGAAGGAGAGATAGATCAGCCATGATTGAATGGCGGAGTAGACTTGATGGGCCGAATGGCTTAATTCTACTCCTATCATTTATGACCTTTGGACCTCATAGGTATTACTCAAATATCTCACATGGAAAGACTTCTTTTGGACCCTCATTATATCCAACTATCCAGCACCCTCTTGTGACACTGGCCACCTCCTGACAGCCAGCCATGAATCCTGCCACCAGGGCTTGACTTGAAGATGGTAGCAAGTGATACTCCAAACCACTACATACCACAATCTGTGAACTATTTTCCTTCATACACACCATATTAACTTACCGTCTGAATGATGTAGAATTCTGAGGGGCATCAAAAAAATGATCAGAGGTTTGGTTATGTATCCGATTTCTAAATCTAGGGAAAGGGAATTGCGTCTTGATTTGCTCAAAATCTAATGATGTGTGTGCATTATAATTACTTTTTAGCTGTTGACTATCTTCCACTTTGATGTCTTTTATTTATACAGAGCTCAGTTACATTGGTTGGATAATGTCCATTGAGGGAATAATGTGTAGGTTTGCTTGTTGCCATTAACAATGTTGCTGGTGACATATTGACACATTGATATCTCTCCAGACTTTGATCATTTGAAGTTGCTTATTTGTTGATACGGGGTACTGATTGTGAATGATGATTCATGATCACATTGAATGGCGGTGCTGGCTCGAAGGGCCTACTCCTGCACCTAATTTTTTTTATGTATCTATAAATATTTCAAGTAAAATCCATGATTGCAAGTTCTCAAAATAATTCTGTATTGTTTTCATGAAAACATAAATCTTAATGTTACAGGTATAAAAGAAATGCTGGGAAATATACTGTTTTACCAACAATACCAACCCCCATTTTGCTGGAAACTAATTTTTGGAAAACAAATTATAATATTCTTGCAATAGTTTAGTTTTCAGACACAGTGCGGAAAATGGCCTGTTGGCCCATCGGCTCTGTGCCGACCAAAAATCGTGCGCATTAAAACTACCCTGCACTCACTAGGCACAAGTCACAATTGTTACCAAGACAATTAGTCTACAAACCTGTACGGCTTTGGAGTGTGGGAAGAAACCAGAGCTCCCGGATAAAACCCACACAGTTCATGGGGAGAACGTACAAATCCTATCCATAGTCAAGATCGAACCCGGTTCTCTGGCGCTATAAGGCAGCAACTGTATTGCTACTCTACCTCTGTGCCACCGTGCTGCACAATTTCTGTTGAACTTTTAGCATACAAAAACAACATACAAGTTATAGTTCAGAGTTTGTTTGATGGCGAGTTTAATAACCTGATGGCCGTAGGGAAGAATCTGTTCCTGAACCTGGATGTTCCAGATTTCAAGCTCGTGTACCTTTTTCCCGATGGCAACGGAGAGATGAGTGTGTTGCCAGGATGGTGTGGGTCTTTGATGATGTTGCCAGCCTTTTTGAGGCAGCGACTGCAATAGATCTCTCAAATGGTGGGGAGGTCAGAGCGGATGATGGACTGGGCAGTGGTCACAACTTTCTGCATTATTTTCCGCTCCTGGACGTTCAAGTTGGTGAACCAAGCCACGATGCAACCACTGTGTATGCTCTCTACTGTGCACCTGTAGAAGTTTGAGAGAGTCCTCCTTGACATACCGACTCTCCGTAATCTTCTCAGGAAGTAGAGGTGCTTGTGTGCTTTTTTTATAATTGCATCTGTGTGCTGGGACCAGGAAAGATCATCTGAAATATGCATGACCAGGAATTTGAAGTTCTTGACCCTTTCCACCATCGACCCGTTGATATAAACGGGACTGTTGGTCCCCATCCTACCCCTTCCAAAGTCCACAATCAGTTCCTTGGTTTTGCTGGTGTAGAGAGCCAGGTTGTTGTGTTGGCACTATTTTGTCAATCGGTCAATCTCACTTCTATACACTGACTCGTTACCATCAGTGATTTGTCCCACAACAGTGGTGTCATCAGCGAACTTGATAATGGAGTTCGCACTATGACCGGCTACGCAGTCATGAGTATAGAGTGAGTACAGCAGGGGACTGAGCGCACAGCCTTGAGATGCTTCCGTGGTGATTGTTATCGAGGATGACACATTTTCACCAATACGGACAGACTGTGGTCTGTGGATGAGGAAGTTGAGGAACCAATTGCAGAGGGATGTGCAGAGACCCAGTTCTGAGAGTTTGATAACCAGCTTGGAGGGGATGATGATATTAAACACCGAGCTGTAGTAAATGAATAACAGCCTGACATATGAGTTTTAGTTGCCCAAGTGGTCCCGAGCAGAGTGGAGAGCCAGTGTGATCGCATCGACCGTTGATCTGTTTGTGGCTGTAAGCAAACTGTAGTGTGTCGAGGTAAGAGTTGATATGCGCCATAATCAACCTTCGTCACCACAGACGTTAATGCCACTGGTCGATAGTCATTGAGGCACGTCACCTTGCTCTTCTTGGGCACCGGTATTAATGATGCCATTTTAAAGCAGGTGGGGACCTCAGAGCTCAGTGAGAGGTTGAAAATGTCCGTAAAAACTCCAGCCAGTTGGTCTGCACAGGTTTTTAGAACACGACTGGGTATACCATCAGGTCCAGGCGCTTTTCAAGGGTTCACCCCACTGAAGGATCTTATGACGTCAGCCTCTGTGACTGTGATTGAAATACCATCATGGAGAATGGGGGCTCGGGAAGGCACATCAGTGTTCTCCCTATCAAAGCGTGCATAGGACACAATGAGCTTGTCAGGGAGTGATGCTTTGCTAACATTTGAGATGCCTCCTGATTTCGCCTTGTAGGAGGTGATGGCATTCAAGCCCACCACAGTTGCCGAACATCCGTCTCACACTCCAGCTTGGAGAAGAAGTCCCTTTTGGCCTTTTTGATGGCCTTACCAAGGTTGTATCTGGACTTCTTGTAGACCTCTGTATCTCCAGATTAAAACAGAGACAGAAACATTGCTGGAGTTCTTGTAACACGGA
The DNA here is from genome assembly GCF_010909765.2 of Amblyraja radiata. NCBI lineage: Eukaryota > Metazoa > Chordata > Chondrichthyes > Rajiformes > Rajidae > Amblyraja > Amblyraja radiata. The sequence goes on from NC_045959.1 coordinate 35,953,116, forward strand.
AGAATAGGAATAATATGATTTCAGTAAGGAGACTGAGGTAGCAATGCGGAAAGATATGAGAATGTTGCCAGAGCTAGGATAGAGATATGAGGAGAACATGACAAAGCCTTTGGTTGTCAACTTTAGGATTAAGATGACTAGGGTAGATTTAGTTTAATGAATAATACAAGAGAGGTTTAAATGTGGTGAACAGGCACACCAATTTTGCATAACAAAGTGGACATTAACAGACATAATTTGATGTTAATTAACATGAGGCAAAAGAGTGGTGGGTATCTTGAGTCTAAAATGGGGTGGAGGCAACAGCCATGATTACATTTAAAGGACATGTGGATTAACATGATAAATGCTGTAACCTATGATCATAAACTGGGAAGTAAGATGACTAGAAAATAGTACTTTCTGTATGAAATTTGACTTATGAACAAACATTTCTGCTCCGTAGATTTGAATGGTGTTTGCGATTCTATGAAAAAGGAAATAGGGGAGTTAATGAGAGAAAGTTTTAAATGACAATCTTGAGGAGAATTGCAGGATGTCTCAGTTTCAGGGAGAAAACTGCACAATCTAGTCAATAGATAACTGAAGGGACAATTTGAAATGATCAAGTGTGATGAGTGGGAGAGTGCAAGGCACCAGGATGAGGTAGAATGTAGAAATATGAGAAGATACTTATTATGGAGGAAATCATACATGCGCACACAGTGAATTTTAATATCTCAGTCAGAGATGTGTATTTGAGTCATTGTTTTGTTGTGAGCCAATAATTTCAAAAGCATGATATTGAATGAGGATAATGAGACAGGTCTCAGAGTTCGGAACAAGTTCAATTTTATGGTGGAAATGGGACGCAAGTCAAGAGCATTTTGGAATACCCATATCTGGATTTAAAATGAACTTGCAATCCAGTCAGCAGATTAGGTAAGGCAGGAGTGTAACTTTTTCACAAAGGGTGATGGGTGTGTGGAACATGCTGCCAGAGGAGGTAGTTGAGGCTGGGACTATCCCAACTTTTTAGAAACAGTTAGACAGGCACATGGATAGGACAGTTTTGGAGGGATATGGACCAACCGCGGGCAGGTGGAACTAGTGTAGCTGGGACATGTTGGCACCGCGGTGTGGGCAGGTTGGGCAAAAGGGCCTGTTTCCACACTGTATCACTCGATGACTATAACTATGATGATGTTACAAATATGACAGTATAGTTAGGCATTTTCTTCATATGTAAACGATTTTACATACTTTTCATAAAGCGGGAGACCAAATCCAGTGATAAAATCTGCATTATATAATTAAAAAAACAGAGTGTAAATGAACATTGCTTGAGCAAATTAATTTTCTTCTTTGCAGTTTTACCATGGAGCCCAACTATGACTTCCTTTACCTTTATGATGGTTCAGACAGTAACAGTCCTTTGATCGGAAGCTTTCTAGATAATAAGCTGCCTGAACGGATCGAAAGCAGTTCAAACAACATGCACTTAGCTTTTCGGAGTGATGGTTCTGTCAGCTTCTCTGGATTTCATATTGAATATAAAGGTTAGTGGGATAACTTTTCGCTTCTTTTAAGTTGTTTACTAATTTGTGATATTATGTTGAGATACGTGTAGAATCTAACTTGTATTGCAGCATTGTTATGAAAATCCATTTCACTGCAGGTCAATCACTATTATTGGAAACATTTCAATTTGAGCCATTAATATCTTTTCTTTGGGGGAAAAAAAAGCTGATTTGAAAATGTTGGCCTCCTCATTTGTACCAACAATAATTTAGTGAATCAATTGCCAAACATAATGTACATCTCAGTTGGTTTAGGTATGTTTTAACCAGTAGCAAAAGCAATACATTTTGGCCAGCAGCAAAATAAGAAAGTGTTTTAGGAGGAACTGCAGATGCTGGAAAATCGAAGGTACACAAAAAAGCTGGAGAAACTCAGCGGGTGCAGCAGCATCTATGGAGCGAAGGAAAAAGGCAACGTTTCGGGCAAAAACCCTTCTTCAGACGGATAGCAAAATAAGAAAGTCCATTTTAATGCATTCTATATGAAACATGAATGTAGTGGAAGAATTTAAAGGGAAGAAATGGTGCAAGACCAAATTGATGAAACCAAAATGGATATGGATTCATTGAGGAAAAAAAAAAATATTGGCTGGGATCTGAAAAGCTGAAGAAGTTTGCATTTTCATAAAATAATATCAGCTGTTCATGAACGTAAGCTAGTGTATACATGTATTATGTGACCATACACAATGAACATATTTTAGTTCTGGTCAGCTTGAGCATGGTTGAGGCTTAATAGAAGTGCTGTGTTTATCATTTGCATTCTTGGCTAACAATGCAGAGAGGTTTCAACAAAACATCAGTCATTTTCAACCACATCCAAATGAAATATTAAACCAAAGTCCATTCAGTTCTGTAGTGTGATGGTAAAGACTCAGCGGCGTTATCTTAAAGCACAGCATGTTATTCACGGTATCCAAGCACATATTTATTCCAACACATGTCAATTATTTCATTGTAATTTGTGCAAAAATGAGCTGCTTTGTTTTCTGCATAGCAATTTAAATGCACTTCAAACCAATCTCATTATAATGCACTTTAGGATGCTGTGAAGTCTTGAAAGATAATGCTAATAATTTTTTGGTCAGTAACCTGATAGGCATGATTGCAAACCCTGTGGGTTTCATTCTACTAAATGATTCCACTAGTACGAGAGTCTAAGACTAGAGGGCATAGCCTTAGAATTAAAGGGCTTTCCTTTAGGAAAGAGATGAGGAGGAATTTCATTAGTCAGAGCGTGGTGAATCTGTGGAATTCTTTGCCACAGAAGACTGAAAAGGCCAAGTCAGTGGATATATTTAAGGCAGAGTTAGATAGATTCTTGATTAGTACGGGTTGTCAGGGGTTATGGGGAGAAGGCAAGAGAATGGGGTTAGGAGGGAGAGATAGATCAGCCATGATTGAATGGTGGAATAGACTTGATGGGCCAAATGGCCTAATTCTGCTCCTATCACCTATGACCTTATAAATGACTATTCTGCACACATCAAGAATACCAGATGTGATTGTTCCTGACTTTAAACCTGTTCTGGTGTTGCAGTTGGTCCCAATGACATTAAGCAAGCTAAATGTGTGGAAAGACAACGACAGCCAGCACCTGATCACTGACCAGAGTAGACAGAAACCTATAGGATGGAACTGCAGATGCTGGATTAAACCAGAAATAGAAACAGAAAGTTGTAGTAACTCAGCGGGTCAGGCAGCAAATTGTGTACAGTTTTGGTCTCCTAATTTGAGGAAGGACATCCTTGTGATTGAGGCAGTGCAGCCTAGGTTCACGAGATTAATCCCTGGGATGGCGGGACTGTCATATGAGGAAAGATTGAAAAGACTAGGCTTGTATTCACTGGAGTTTAGAAGGATGAGGGGATATCTTATAGAAACATGTAAAATTATAAAAAGGACTGGACAAGCTAGATGCAGGAAAAAATTTCCCAAGCGAGTCCAGAAGCAGCGGCCACACTTTTAAAGGGGAGGCCATTTAAGTCTGAGGTGAGAAAAAAACTTTTTCACCCAGATAGTCGTGAATTTGTGGAATTCCCTGTCACAGAGGGCAGTGGAGGCCAAATCACTGGATGGATTTAAGAGAGACTTGGATAGAGATATAGGGGCTAGTGGATTCAAGGGATATGGGGAGAAGGCAGGCGCGGATTATTGATTGGGGCCGATCAGCCATGATCACAATAAATAGCTGGCTCGAAGGGCCAAATAGCCTCCTCCTGCATCTATTTTCTATGTTTCTATCTCTCGAGAGGAACAGGTGACGTTTCGAGGTTGAGACTTCTTCGGAGTGAGAGTCAGGAGAAAGGGAAACGAGAGATAAAGACAGTGATGTAGAGCGATATAGAACAAGTGAATGAAAGATGTACAAAAAAGTAACGATGATGAAGGAAATGGCTGTGGGCTAGGTGTAAACGAGTTATACAGACAATGAAACTCACCAGGAAGATAGTGAAGCTTGTACAACAACAAGGGTGGGGGAGGGACAGAGAGAGGGGGGATGCAAGGGTTACTTGATGTTGGATAAATCAATATCATACTACTGGGGTGTAAGCAGCCCAAGCGAAATATGAGGTGCTGTTCCTCCAATATGCGTTTGACCTCACTCTGACAATGGAGGAGGCCCAGGCCAGAAAGGTCACTGTGGAAATGGGAAGGAGAATTAAAGTGTTTGGCAACCGGGAGTTCACGTAGGCCCATGCAGACTGATCAAAGGTGTTCAGCTAAACGATCGGCTAATCTACGTTTGGTCTCGCCAATGTATAAGAGTCACCTGGATCAACATATACAGTCGATGAGGTTAGAGGAGGAGCAAGTGAACCTCTGTCCAACCAGAAAGGACTGTCAGGGTCATAAGGTCATTAGGAGTAGGAGTAGAATTAGGCCATTTGCCCATCAAACCTACTCCGCCATTCAATCATGGCTGGGATATGGTGAGAGGGCAGGAACGGGGTACCGATTGTGGATGATCTGTCATGATCATATTGAATGGCGGAGCTGGCTGGAGGGGCCAAATGGCCTACCCCTGCAACTATTTTCTATGTTTATATCTATCTCTCCCTCCTAACCCCATTCTCCTGCCTTCTCCCCATAACCTCTGACACCTGTACTAATCAAGAATGTATTTGTCTCTGCCTTAAAAATATCTAAGTATTGGGACAGGTTTTGCATCTCCTGCAGTTGCAGGAAAATGGGAAGGGGGTGCTTTGGGTGGAAGGGATGAGTTAACCAGGGAGTTGTGGAGGGAATGGTCTCTGCAGAAAGCTGAAAGGGTGGTGATGTAACAATGTCGGAGGATTAAGTGTTGTATACGGCTGTCGGCTGATGGGGTGAAAGGTGAGGACAAGGGGAACCCTGTCTCTGTTATGACTGCAGAGGGGGAGCAAGAGCAGAGCTGCGGGATACCGAGGAAACACGTGTGAGGACCTCATCTGTGATGGAAAAAGGGAACCCCTTTACCCTATAGAATTAGGATAGTTTGGATGTCTCTGTATGGAACACCTCATCTTGGGCGCAGATGTGGTGTAGACAGAGGCATTTGGAGTAGGGAACTGATTCTTTGCAGGAGGCAAGGTGGGAAGAAGTGTAGTCGAGATAGTTGTGGGAGTCAGTAGGCTTACAATAGACGTCAGCCAGAAACCTGTGCAGGATTCAAGTGAAGTTATAGAATTGAACCTGATTATGTGCTTTGCATTCAAATGGTTTGGCAACAGTTGCTGTCAAGCTCAGATGGATGAGAAACCGAGACCGGCTGGCAGCCGTAGATCCATATTCAATCAAACGTCAATGCGTTCATGAGAGAAAAAAAAGAAATTTGATTCATAGAAGTGCTATTCTCATGCCAACTTCGAAGAAGAAAGGCACCAATTTATCAGTTTTCCGGTTGGATAACTCCATAATCCTTTCTATTATACAAAAATAATTCTTAAAAGCTACCTCTTTGGTATTGGATGATGGCGAAACAATTTCACAGCTGAAATTGTATTGGATAATAAGATTCACAAGATTACATGCATCATAGAACAAATTTGTATGCGGTTGAGAAGCTAGTAGTTTACCTGGCCATGTTTTGGAAGCCTTTTTTAATGGCAATACCTAATTATAATCCCAACAGCTAGATATCTGCCCAGAAGACTCTGTCCCTGGACTTCTGAGATTAAAATTCCTGCTGAGTATTTCAAGCCACACAAATTTGTGTTTTCCTTCAGTTTGCTTGTCCTCTTATGTGTTATTGAGTACAAGCACCGCTCACGTGGTCAACTTTAATTGGGCAGTTAAAATTGTGTTGGAATTTTTGCACAGTACCAGGCCCCCTTTTTGTAACTATTTATCAAACTTCTCTGTGAATGAAGTGGGTGTGTCAACCACCGAAGAAAACAGCAATATTAAAATATTGCAGCCGCGATTTTATTTGAATGAATTTGTTTGTTAAACGTGGACATCGCCGACAGTTCCCCTGAAAAGAAGAGGATCTTTAGAATCAACCATGTTGGAAGGTTAGGAATCTTAAATGGGCCGGACTAGGTATTAATGGTACATTTCTTTCTTGAAAGATGTTAATGATGTGTTTTTTTCTGATAATGTAGTTTCTTTCCTGATCTCCTTTATTGAGAGGGGGTGCAGGTGTTGGAATCTGGAGCAAACAATGTTTCAATCAATGGTTCTTTATTATCACCTATGCACTGCACAGGGAACCCTAAACCTAACCCAACGCGAGAGCCCAACCGCCTTAACCTAGCATAAGCTCAAACATAGGGTGGACCCTGACTGATTCCTACAAATCTATAGAAGGGCAAGTGTAAAGGTGAGTATATTAGGACGAGGGTGAGATGGTGGGCCAAACCAAAGTGGCAGTACATGGTGAAAAGGAAGCTCCAGAGGGAGATCATTGAACACCGGAGGACATTTTGTCTCACTGTCCAGTAAATGATAACCTAAACTGTCACCATATTTTGGCGCCATTTACAAAAGAAAAAGAAAAGTTCCAAAGTCCGGTCCACATGCTGGATGTATAGGAGTAAAGGAGTATAGGAGTAGAGAGGTCCTTCTGCAGTTGTACAGGGCCCTGGTGAGACCATATCTGGCATATTGTCTGCAGTTTTGGTCTTCAAATTTGAGGAAGGACATTCTTGCTATTGAGGCAGTGCAGCCTAGGTTCACAAGGTTAATCCCCAGGATGGTGAGACTGTCATATGAGGAAAGGTTAGAAAGACTGGACTTATATTCACTGGAATATAGAAGGATGAAAGGGCATCATAGAAATGTATAAAATTATAAAAGGACTGGACAAGCTAGATGCAGGAAATATGTTTCAAATGTTGGGGAAGTCCAGAACCAGGGGCCACGGTCTAAGAATAAAGGGGAGGCCATTTAAAACTGAGATGAGAAAAATCTTTTTGCACCCAGAGAGTTGTGAATTTGTGGAATTCTCTGCCACAGAAGGCAGTAGAGGCCAATTCACTGGATGAATGTAAAAGAGAGTTAGATAGAGCTCTAGGGGCTAGCGGAATCGAGGGATATGGAGAGAAGGCAGGCATGGGTTACTGATTGTGGATGATCAGCCATGATCACAATGAATGGCCAAATGGCCCCCTGCACCTATTTTCTATGTTTCTATGTACTGGCACGCTCCAGTACAAACAAACTGGTGAAAAGATTTCAGCGGGTCCAGCAGCATCAGTGGGGCAAAGAAATGTTGATGTTTTGGCCACCACCCACACACTTCATCCACTGAATCCCCTCCCCCATCTCAATACATCTGCAGATGCTTATTTAAACCAAAGATGGACACAAAATGCTGGAGTAACAGCAGGACAGGCAGCGTCTCTGGAGGGGAAGAATGGGAGACGTTTTGGGTTGAGACTCTTCTTGAGAAGGGTCTCGACCCATAACGTCCCCTATTCCTTCTCTCCATAGATGCTGCCTCACCCGCTGAGTTTATCCGGCATTTTTGTCCACCTTCGATTTTTCTAACATCTGCAGTTCTTTCTTAAAGATTCCAGCGCTTGTAGCCTTTGTATCCACACTGTTCACCCTCCAGCATCTGTGTCCACTTTTGTCCTACCATGCCCCATCTGCCCATCTTCCTGGACCCTTGTCACCTCTCCACTTGTCACCTCTCGGCCCCTGTCTCACACGTCCCCTTCTCCGTATTATACCAAATGTCTTGCCTGTTAATAATCATTGATCGGTTCTGTGAAATGAAAGTGTCAATAACTTTGTGCTGAATAAATGTTTAGCAGAGTAAAAAAAAAAATCAAAACTGCTTGATAAGAATTCAATTTTCATGCCTTGCATTGAACATTTTAACTCTGTGGTATAATCAGACATTTACTAACTTCTGACAAAGGATGTGCTCTTTATTAAGTATATTCTAATTATTGTTAATAATTTCAGTGAAGAATAATTATGATAAATTGCAATCAACAGTGCTCATCCCCAAGAAAGCAAATGTGGAACCGATTATTTTCAGCATTTTCTTCTTTTTGATTATTTAGCAAAACTACGAGAGTCATGCTTTGATCCTGGGAATGTCATGAATAGTACCAGACTGGGAAGTGACTTTAAACTGGGATCGACTGTTACATATTACTGCGATGCTGGCTATGTGCTCCAAGGTTATTCAACTCTTACCTGTATTATGGGAGATGATGGAAGACCTGGATGGAATAGAGCTTTGCCAAGTTGTCATGGTAGGATATATTTGATTAAGCTTTTGTTGTTGAACAACGTTGTGATTAAAGAAACTAATAACAGAAAATGAAAGATGCGTTTGTTCAAAATAAAGTGAAGCATTTTACTATGGCATGAGAATAGAGTTTATTCTATGGCATGAGAATAGAGTTTCATATGATTACAATATTAAACATTGACACAAGATACTTATGGACATTCCTAGTTATTCAAATGGTCTAATGGCGATTCAGAAATATGTTTTGGATGCTCTGGGGAAATCTATGCTGTAAACTTCTGAACTACATAATTATAGGTAGCTGTTGGTAATATTTAATTTGAAACTTCAAATAGCCATTCTATGTATAGGAAACCCTATCAGCAAATATCCTCTTTACTTCTTTTGGTTCAAGTTTGAAAATTGCTTATTTAGATTTTTCAGTCCTAGTGCCAATGCCGAAGTAACGAAATTAATGTAAAACGTACTTCGATGATGCAAAAAAAGACACAGGTACCACGTGGACAGCAATCAGTGGGACTAACTTTAAAAGCCTTAGCTGTTCTAATCACACTAAACTGAATTTATTCATTCACTTCTTTATTCATTCCATGTTCAGAATCAATTTGACTGACTGACAGCTGTTTGGCTAATGCAGATTTGAATGCACTTTGCAATTGATGAAAGCACAAAAGCTGGTACTTTAAAGCGGACCTTGGATTTAGTGGGGATGACCGCTGCTGTTAAAATAGTGAAATGTAGGATGCTTCCGATAAACTTGTGCTAAAAAGCTTTAGATGCAGCACATTCCATATTCTAAAGAAGAAGAATGTTATTCCTGAAAAATAATAGAATGCCCTGATGGAATGATCATAGGATTATATTGGAAAAAAAAAAGCAAAGCATAAAGCTGTGGAATTTGCGGTGAGGAACATATCATTGGGAGATGATCCGTTTTCAGTGACCAATCTCATAGTGGCATCCATCGAAATGATTCACTTGCAAGGAGGATAAGCAGATCTTTGTTCCATTGGAGTTCTACTGGTTGTTCATGTTATCAAATCCAAGCACAAGGAAGGTCAAGGATAATACGAGGAAGGATATCTGAAAGAAAATCTTAAACAATCTGTTTGTCCAATAGATTCCAGACCACCAGCAGTTAATGCCTAAATTTTAGCAAGTAAAATAGATTGGTCAAACAGAAAACAGTGCTAATTTTGATTTACCACAGTTTCAACATTTAAATCTAACTGTAAGAACAACCAATTTATTATAACCTGACACCTATGAATGCCAAACATAGATGCCTCAAAATTCTATTTCATATTATAGCTTTCATTCTGTGTTATGTCAATGAAGAACATTTTATTCCAGAGTGAAATGTGGTAATTACTATTTCTGTATAGCGTGTACAAGGAAAATAGTAGACTGCTATTGATTCACACGTAATGTTCCATCTAAATTCCGCTTCCAGTCAAGTGTAGTTCTATAAATGGGGAGAGCACTGAAGTTTTGAGGGTATTATCTTTGTTGGCATCATTTAGACAAACATGAGGAGAAAACCGCGATGTTATGTACTGAATATAACTGGGTTGACCTACTGGAAGCTGGAGCTACAACCGCTATTCATAATAAAAAAAAACAATCTAACTAGCTCTGCCTTATGGGCCTGTCCCACTTAGGCAATTATTTAGGCAACTACAGGCGACTATGCTGTTGCCACATGGTTGCCGGGGTGTTGCCTGTATGCTCGTGGATTATCTCCTCAGTCGCCCAAAGAGTCGTAGCGTCTTTCTGGTCACCGCTGGATTTTCAACGTTGAATTATTTTTGGCCATAGTGGTGACCGTGGGTTTGACGCCAATGAGCGTAGCTTGACGTAGATGCTGTCGTAGGTTGTCGCCAGGTTAACATAAGTTGTCGCCAGGATGTCGTAGATTGTCGCCAGGTGATGACTTTGGTGTAAATTGTCGCCGGTGCTGACTTTGGTGAAATCCATTGTCGTATTCGCTGGCAGTCGCCTAAAAAATCGCCTAAGTGGGACAGATCCATTAGTCCATTTGTCGGTTTTTCGGCGACCTGCTACAACTATGACAGTTGCCGGCAGTCGCCTAAAAATCGCCTAAGTGGGACAGGCCAATTAGAAATGCAGGAACATAGTGAATAGGATAGGTGGAGATCCTTTGTGCTTGCACCACCTTTCCTGCTTCCTCGCATTAACCTTGTACTCCACTGCCATTAGAACTATCTTCCCTGTATCTGGTCTATCCATCAAGAAGAATGTTATACGTTTCAATGAGGAACCCTCTCATTCCTCTATATGCTAGTGAATAAATACTCAATTATCCCAAAGAATTCTCTTTGTCAGTCATTGGTAATATTTGCTGTGAAACTAATGCTGTGACCAAGGTTCGATTCAGACCTCAGGTGCTGCTTGTGTGGAGTTTGCATGTTCTCTCTGTGACTGTTTGGGTTTAATCCTGGTGCTCCGGTTTCCTTCCACATCTCAAAGACGTGCGGGTTGGTAGGATAAGAGACCCGTGAAAATTGCCCCTTGTGTGTAGCGAGTGGATGAAAATATGGGATAACATAGAATTAGTGTGAATGGGTGATCGATGTCTGCCTGGCCTCTGTGGTCAAAATGCCTGTTTCCATGCTGTATCATCCTAAAAAATTAATAATCTTCAGCAGATGAGTGAGGTCGTATGTAAACACAGACTGAACATCATTTGCTTGGTAATATCCTTGTCAATCTCTAATTATATTGTACCCGTACCAAAGACTAAAAAGTAGGATTTTCATGTGAAATAAACTAGATGTTACATATATAATAGTAAGATTAAACGAGAACTTACCAGTTTGAAGTTTGATCTGTATTTTATGAGGAGTTACGATGAGGGATTACGTGAAGAAGCCCGCCAGGCGCATGCGTGTCATTCTTCAAAGCAGCGGTGTGGAATCACAGATAACTGTAATGACTAAACATAGTAAGATTAGAGAAGAGGTACCAGTTAAGTATATGATCTGGGTGGGAGCGGAGGGCACGTAATCCCTCATCGCAACTCCTCATAAAATATAGATCAAACTTCAAACTGGTAAGTTCTCGTTTAATCTTACTATTTTATTTCGGAGTCACGTGAGTGACTACGTGAAGATGTTAAAGCTCTGTGATTTCATGCCGTGGAACGAGTCCATGCATCACGTCTGCCTTGACTGTTGGGAGGATTGTGTTAACATAATTTGGACATGAATTCGACATTGAAATCATAAAATTTTTAACACAAGTTTATAACCCCTTTATATGGGTTTAAATTAATTTACAGAACTTAAATTGTTTCTGCAAATGTTCCAGGTTTCATTACTGGTTTATTACAAATAATTGGAATGTTTTTCCCCTCCAGACCATCCTGCTGCCTTGAGGATTTGGTCCATTGGTACATCCAACTGTATCGCTGCCGATGTAGCTGCAGCCCTGGTGGAAAGAGATTTTTAAAATTTTAGTATCCACCCCAGCCTGTGTTTAGCAACTGTTTCAGCCGTCTTGAGATGGTCTGGACCGTCACTCTTGGTGTGGTTGCTAGTGGCTGATAAAAAATGTGCCTTTTCATTGCCTCTTAGGATATTCGTTTTCTCCATGTGTAACGACAGATGTTTTATTATACACAGATGGTCATCTGTTGGGTATGACCTAATTGTATATAGAGGCCTGCTGATCCCTTTTTCTGTTCTGCTTACTATCTCATAAATATGAAACGTAATATTTTCCGTTGAGAAAGTCATGTTGTCCAGTCTTGTTTTGCAGTGACTGTATCCTTTGTGCCGTGACCAATACCATTAGCATGACCGTTTTAATGTCAGTCTGTGTAAGGACAGAACTGTTGCTGGAGACCACTCCTGAGCATCTTCAGGTTATACTCACATCCCATATATGGGAGTATCTGGTACTCCTCATAGGCTTTGTACCAGTGGGTCAGTCCCAACAGTGTAATGGTCTGTCCCCTGCCATAGGTAAGTCGATAGGGCACTTCTGGCGCAGTTGATGGCACTGTAACTGAGCCCCTCATCGTAGTGGAGGCCTGCCAGATATTCCAGAACAGATGGGATGTTCATGTCTCTGATTCCATGTTTGATACCACTGGGAACCATGGTTGTGTAGGCCAATCGGGTACTACCAATTCCAGATGCAGAGTCTGTTGTATTTCCTTAATACCCGACTGATGAGGCAGGAAAGGAGGGAATGCGTAAATAAACAATTTCCGCTCCCCTCCAATGCAGCGAAAAATGCATCTGTCGCCGCTGCCCCAGGGTCTGGTTCCTGTGTAACATAACTTGATAACTGGGACCTGGTGTCTGCCACTGAATTTAGTCTTCCTGGTAGATAAGTGGTTGATATCCAAATATCTTTCTGGAGACACCATTGCCAATTTGTATGGCCAGATTGTCACATGATGTCGATTTGTTTCCACCCTGTGGTTAATGTATGCTACCACGGTGGTATTGGTATTGGTGGTTCCGCACCAATTGTACTGGCATCAGTTTGTAGTACCATGGAAAAGGTTATTGACAATGCTTGGATAGGAACAAGGCTAGAGTTATCTATCCACCATTTTAGTTCCATTTTAGCCTGATTGGTAGTTTCACAGATCTGTCAAAGTGACCTGCATAATTTAGAGTGCTTGTTTTTTGCTCTCTGTATGTTTTGGTAATGTAGAGGTCCAAATTGTGTGGCTGGAAAGGCAGCCATTATTATGCCAATTACTTTGGCTACCAATCTGATGGATGGTTTGCTGATGTCAGTGAGGTTTTATAAGCCTCTATTAAATCTGTAGCCTTTCCCTTAGGCAGAGTCACCGACATGTGAACTGAGTCAATGGTGAAACCCCATGTAGTCCATAGTAGTGGAAGACGTTTGTTTAGATTTAACTGGATGAAATGAATCCCAGTTCCCCAAATAACTTTTTATGTGGCTGTTACAGTTTGTTTGGCCAATTCCAAAGTTTTTGCACATAATGAGTATGTCATCTAAATATGCCATGACCATGTGTATACGTTTCCGTAGAAACGCTTGGGCTGGTTTCAATATTTTGTGAACAGCCCGGGCTGATGATAACCCATTTGGCAGTGCTTTATACTGCTAGAGTTGTCCCATCCAGTTGAATTTAAGTAACATCTGTGGTCACCTCGTATAGGCACTGAATAGTAAGCATCTTTAAAACGATGCTGGCCATTGAAGTAACCTTTGGGAATCAATTGTTAAGCAGTAACAAAGGTATCTATTTTGTTAGATCTATGATGATGCGATGACCATCATCTTTTTGTTTATATATCGGACACGAATTTTAATGGTTCGTGTTGAGTTTTCTCAATTACACCTTTTATGTAAAGCCACTTCAGTTCAGCTTGCGCTTTTGATTTCTTTTATCAGAAAGCACGAACATTCGGTTCAGTATATGTTGAACTGGAGGGCTGTATTTGTGTATAAACTCTATTGTATATCCCTGGATACTGCTTAAGATGTAGATATCGGTTGTTATCATGCTCCATGCATTCAGAAGAGAGTGTTATCTCCACCCAATCTCCGTGCCCACTGTTTGTAGGGAACCAGACCCACCTACCTCCATAGTTAGCAGTGGCAGGTTTACCTTTTTGTAGGTTCTTCGCTGTTGTAGCGCTGGGCTCTGGATTTATGGTTGGTTTGCGTTGGAGGTCCCGCATCTTCCGAGAAGGCCGGTCTGGGCCATGGCCTCAAAGACTCATGTTTTTTAGTACCGGTCCTTCGAGCTTTCACCAGTTTTGCTGGTGGGTGCGTGGGGGTGCTAGGTTCCAGTAGGTTCTCTTGTTCCTGCACCCCTTGCACACTTTCTTCTGCGGACCCCTCTTCCAGGTCAGCCCAGAACTGACCCGCAGTTTAAGGGCTCTCTTTAAGGGCTGCACAGTGCTTCTACCTCATCAGAAGGAAGCTTCTGATGAGGTAGAAGCACTGTGCAGCCCTTAAAGAGGTACTGCTGTGGGTTATCATAGGGCCCACAGTGACCCGACTCCATGTCCCGGAGTCTGTCACGTTGGAGCAAAGCTCCATACACCGCTTCTTCCCGCTCCAGCGCTTTCGGGCTCTGGCCGCCGGCGGTGATTCAAAGTCGGACTCATCGGAGTCCACGACCTTGTTTGTTTTGTGTCTAGCCTTTCCGCCCGGCTGCGTGGATCTGGCCGGTGCGGAGGCGACATCGGGCACAGCTGATTCCACTATGGGTGATCCATGTGCCGCTGGCTGCTGCTGGCTGCCCGCTGCTCCACGGTCCTCCTTCTCCAGCTTTGTCCTTACTGTCCTTCCGTGGAGTGGATATGGCCGGTGTGGAGGATATCTAGCACAGCTGATTCCATCTAGCCCACCAGCTTTGTCGCAGCCCGTTGTTTCTGCACCTGCAATCAGCATAGAAATGCAAAAAAGACCGCAGCTCTTACCTGCAGGTCCAAGTTTAAATCGTTGCTACGGGTGAGCGTCATTCTAACCCGTCTGCTGCCGTTAATGACTGGTCAAGTCAACGGCCCCATTTGAATGGTCTCCCGCCCGGCCGTGGTGTTCTGGCCGGCGCGGGACCAAAAGTCGGCACTGCTCTCCTTAACGGGAGATTAACGTGCATTTGGCTGCTGCTGCCGGCTGCCGGCGACTCCACTGTCTTCCCCAGCCAGCTTCACTAGCAGCACTGTGGACACTCCTTTGTCCAGCTTCCCCTCCTGTACAGACCTAGCGCGGGGAAAACATTAGTTTTGCTCCCTCTCACGCCTAGCCCGGTGCGGGAGCGAGTCGGGAGCGAAAGTCGGGTACAGCTATTCCCATTACGGGAGCCGATTCCGGCCGCAGCTGTAGTCCCCTGTTGCGCTTACTCCACCTGGTTTAGCCACGGCAGGAGCGCAATCTCCTTTTGTCCCCTAATATTAAAAAAGGGGACAGAGCACAAATACAACCCACTGTCTTTGTGGGTTGTTGGCTCCCATTTCTTCCACCCGTTTGGGGTGAAGTTTGGCACTCCCTCCCGTTATGGGAGATAGTGGTGCCGACGTCCGTTGCTGGCTGCCTGTTGCTTTTCAGCGGCAGCTCGGCAGCCTCCTGCAATGAAGAAAAAGGTAAGGAAATCTCTTACCTGTGTTGCTGGTTCTCAACCTGCCGTTTCGGGAGGAACGTCCTTCCTCCCGCTGCGATTTCCGCAGCTCCACGGACCCATGTAGCGTCCTCGGGGCTGTTGTCCGAGTTTGTCGGACTGACGGCACCGGAGCTGAAGACGCACGGACTCCCGCTAAGGGAGACTGTCGTGCCATTGGCCGTTGCTGGCTGCCTGCTGCTTGCAGACTCCTCCCCCATCAGCTTTCAACAGCCTTCTGTAGAAAAAAGGTAAGTATGGAACGAAGTTCTCTTACCTTACTGTTGCAGGTTCGAAATCCTGCCGTTCGGGATGAACGTCCTTCCTCCCGACAATGACGAGTTGCAATGCGTGTAGCGCAATGTCACGCATGCGCCTGGCGGGCTTCTTCACGTAGTCACTCACGTGACTCCGAAGTCAAATCATCACCATCATGTATGTTTTCTAATGTTTCAGTGAAAAAACAAACTGTAAAGTTTGTAATAATATAAATTACTAT
The DNA here is from genome assembly GCF_010909765.2 of Amblyraja radiata. Taxonomy (NCBI): domain Eukaryota; kingdom Metazoa; phylum Chordata; class Chondrichthyes; order Rajiformes; family Rajidae; genus Amblyraja; species Amblyraja radiata. The sequence continues at coordinate 35,968,982 of NC_045959.1, forward strand.
ATCTTGTTTACAATGGCCGCTAAATTTAGGATTTGCAGTTAACGGACATCGTGCAGTTCTCATTCAACTACAATTACTTTTGTAAAAACTTGGGGGAAAACATTTTTTTGTCAATATCTTTTGTTTCATCCAGTTTCTAGAAGTAAGAACTGACTGTTTAAATGTTACCTTCCTACTGCTGGTAAACTTCAAGTCTTCTGTTCAGAACCTGAATGCTTTCCCCCTAGTCTTTCCATATTCCCATGGAGTAGATAGGCTGTTCTTTCAGTTTATTCCCCAGCAAACTTGTCAGCTAAAATCACAAGCTATTATCATAAAGTCATAAGTGATAGGAGCAGAATTAGGTCATTCGGCCCATCAAGTCTACTCCGCCATTCAATCATGGCTGACCTATCTCTACCTCCTAACCCCATTCTCCTGCCTTCTCCCCATAACCCCTGACACCTGTACAAATCAAGAATCTATCTATCTCTGCCTTAAATGCCCACTGACTTTGCCTCCACAGCTTGCTGTGGCAAAGAATTCCACAGATTCACCACCCTCTGACTAATGAAATTCGTCCTCATCTCCTTCTTAAAGGAATGTCCTTTAATTCAGAGGCTATGACCTCTAGTCCCACTAAACCTCTCCCACTGTCTGAAGAGTCTAATTTGCAACTGGCATCTTCTTCTTCTTCTTCTTGTAGGATTCCGGCAGTGTAGACGCTGCTAAGCGTATTACTGCCCTCCACAGGTCAAAGTTTGAACTAAATCCTTACATACAGTCCTGTAACTTGCAGGAATTGAAGAACAGCCCTGGATATCAGTTGATGTTTCTCACTGTGTCCAAACAAAGATGAAACAGAAAAAGCCTCAACTCCAAGTCCTGTCAGTCTAACAAACAATACTTCTCTTTCTACCCTGTACTTTTTACATTCTAGGAAAACATGCTTAACTGTCTCATTACTCCCACATTCACACAAGCCAGAAACATGTTTCCCTACAATGCACAAATAGTAATTTAACCCACAGTGTCCCAACCTCAATCTACACAGTTTAACTGAGTCCCTACGGGACAAAGATGTACAGAAACATATTTTCCTAACTTCAGATTGTATAGAAAAGTAGTGTCTACCCCTGACTTCCATTTCCCATCCTCTCTGCCATTCTTTTGTTAAGCCCTCTTTAATTATTTCTCTCAGTTCCACTCTCCCCAATAATACATGGATATCTATTTCTCTTCTTAAACTCTCCTTTGCTATGAGGTCCACCTGCTCATTCCCCCTCACCCCAGCATGCCCGGGAACCCAGCAAAAAGTGATGTTACACGCAAACCCAATTCTAAAAAACACACTCAAGATTTCATTTAGAATGTCAGGACGTGCTTTAGATTTCCCTACTCTTAAAGTTTCAAGAGCAGCTGCAGAATCAGAACAGATAATGACTTCACTAAAACTGGCTTCCTCAATCCACCATAGAGCCCATTGAATTGCCATTAATTCAGTCGTGAGAACAGAGCTTCCATCAGAAATGCGCCGGCCAATCTTCAACCCAAGCTGCTCCACATACACTCCAAACCCAGCTCTCCCACTAACTGGATCTTTAGATCCATCTGTAAAAACAATCAAAGTGCTCTCACTGATTGAATTAAGATATTCCACTATTCTTGGAGTCACCTCGCGCTTATCTTTTTCCTGAAGAAAAGCAAGCTCAATAAACAGTTCAGGAAGAACCCAATAGGGCACAGGTAGCCATATTGTATGCTCTATAATACCCCCTTGTTCCAAACCCAGCTTCTTAGCCCACTGATTTATAATGACAAAAAATGTGTTATATTTGTTACCATCATCTACCTCTTGCAACAAACACCTTGCTGGGAAGGTATCATTACACCCACAAAGTTTAGCCCAGTAATGTAACCCTAGCTTAATGCGCCTTAACCATAAGGGCATTTCTCCCATTTCAACAATCAGGGCAGGGACTGGGGAAGTCCTGAAGGCTCCACAGCAAAGCCTCAAAGCCTTTGCCTGCAACACATCTAGCCTAGCCAGAACAGTTTTAGACGCAGACCCATACACAAAACACCCATAGTCAACAGAAGATCTGATCATGGCCTGATAAATTAGCAGCATTGTCTCCCTGTTGGCCCCCTGCAACTGGCATCTCATGTTAGGCTAACATAAGTAGACTTATTGGGAATTATTCCCATCAGGTACAGTATGATTATGTTATTCAGCTGTTGGCCACAAAGCTACCTCTTCATCCTCTTCAACACATTGAGTCATTAGCTTATCAACACCTCTGCCATCTCACTCTCCTCTCAAGCGACCTATTACAACTGTGTTCACATTCATCTGGCATCAAAATGCAGCTCTTCAATATAATATATTTGGAAATCCTCAGAAAGCCCATGCTCACATTGGGCAATTAAACAGTTAAACTCAAATAAAATGTAAATTAATGGAAAACCAAGAAAAAGGAACCCATTTTCTAAATCATGTATTTCCCTGCGTGAGTATTTTGTTGCGATCATGCAGAATAAATGTACTGAAATGATTTCAGAAAAGAGAGACTTCAGTTACAGTTGATTTAAACTTTAATATCATAGAGAGTCTGGATAAAATAGAAAAAGTGAAACAGTTCACTTTAGCAGAACGGTCATGACCCAGAGCTCCAAGAATGAAAATGATATGCCAGGGAACAAGAAAATAACATGAGGAATCACATTTGTTTTTGCAATCACAGTGAACTGGATTAAAATTTGAAGGGCCAGGGCATTGAGCCTCAGGGGAACCAGAACTTAATGGATTGCTCTGTACAGAACTGGGATGGATCTATCCATACTTTAACCTTTCAATGAAGAGTGATTAATGGGCATGTACAAACCATTCTCATTGTAAAACAAACATTGAAAATTATATATTCGCTTGCATGAGGTGTAAAATATTTTAACTGGTGTTCGGACCCAGATTTACTACAGACATGTTACCTTGGATTCCTTTCCACTGTACCATCACCTTAAATGTCCATGGATAATAATATCATTGTATAATTCTGTTTTTATTTTAAGTTTATTAATAATCATTTAGCTTCTGCTTAACCTTATGTGTTGCCCCTTTTGATCTCATAGAATGGTAAATATATAATTTTCAAACTCTGCATTTTACTTCCTGACTTGCACATTGTGAGAATTATTTTTTCAGCTAGCTTTATGGCATCACTATTACTAGATGCCAAATTAAGCCTAATTAAGCCTGGAGCCTAAGAACAACATGGGGAAATGTGAAATTCCCAAAAGAGAGATTCCCAAATTTTCATACACATCTTTCTTCATGGACTGTGGTGAATGTTTTAATTTCACCGCAGAACCAAATTAACTCCGCTGCATATTCTCCGAAACTGCAGATAAATACCTGCTCCTCTGTCATGTTCTAATAGTGGTATTCATAACATTGATACTGTTGCCAATCATCTCCATAGCTTGTCTTTCCATCATTTTTCAATAACTTAAAGGAATCAAGGTTCCGAACCTTGATGGTTTCGAAGACGGTTGATAAAAATTGCAGCAGGATCTTGATCAATTGTTCAAGTGGGCTGAGTAATGTTTGATTAAATTTAATGCAGAAAAATGTGAGGTGCTGCATTTTGGTAAGTCCAACATGGGCAGGACCTACACACTATTCGGTCTAGTTTATTGTCGCGTGTACTGAGGTACAGTGAAAAGCTTTTTAGGGTTGCGTGCTAACCAGTCAGCGAAAAGACAATACATGATTACAATCGAGCCATTTACAGTGTATAGATACATAAGGGAAAAAAATTTAGTGCAAGATAAAGCAAGCAATGTCTGGTCAAGGATAGTCCAAGGGACACCAAAGAGGTAGATAGTCGTTCAGCACCGCTCTCTGGCTGTGGTAGGATGATTCAGTTGGCTGATAGCTGCAAAACTGTCCCTGAATCTTGTGGTGTGCGTTTTCACACTTCTATACCTTCCACATCAATACCTAGATCCTACTTGTATCTACCCACACCTTTACCTATAGCCGGACCCGCACTTCTACCCGTATACAGTGAAAATATGTTCAGCAATGTAACCACACTGGATGAATAGGTGAAACATATAGCCACCTCATCCATGTGGTATCTGATGCAACTTATGACAGAAATGTGGGCTGGCCATTTGATGCTGTTTTGGAACCATTCCCAGTGAACATTTGGTCCTGACCATTCGAAAAATACTTCTGCATGTTTTACGCAACATTGATGATACAAAATTGTGATTGAAGGTGTGGATGAATATCTTTCCTATCATCTCAAACTGCTTATTATGCAACATTTTATTTTCCAAATCCTTTGAATGTTGCTGCTTTCATTAAAAAACAAAAATGTTTTCTAGTGCCTTCCATAACCTTAAAAGCAATGAATTAGACCGAACCAGCTAATGCCTTCCGAAGTGTACTGTGCAGATAGACAATTGTGCTTCAATAATCTGATGACAACCATATTATTCAACTCTCCTCCTGCCCAAACAGCATACATTCAGCAGCAGAACTGATGACCCTATCAATATTATTTAAATTGATCTACAACTTGGGAGGGAATTGACAACTGATTTCAACAAATTTTAGTTTTTTGTGGGTGTGGTTACTTGAGTTTGATTCTCACCAATTCAACTGAATGTTTGAAGAGGTGACCGAGATGATTGTTATACATTATTTACGTGGAGGATGACAAGGTATTATTATATGGTAGGTAGTCTGGTAAACTTGCCAATTGGATAACATATTGCCTTGACAGTAAGAGACAGAGGGTTGTTTTTCAGAGACAGTTGCAGTGTTTCTACAAATGTTGTCAGCTACAATTGTTCTCATTTAGGCTTCTTGATTCTTAAAGACAATGGTTCAAGGAGAAACCATAGCAGCCCCTGCTCACAGCATTCAAGATTGGTAATAAACTTTGACTTGCCATTATTGTTGAAAACAAATAAAAGTACCATTAGGTATTTACTCCAGGCCAGTCCTGCCATGTCCAATGATATTTAAGTCAGATTGTCTGTCACTTTAGCAAAGTAGTATCACATTGTACCCGCAAAAGCAATTTACACATTCCTTTACACAGAAATAGTGAAAATCACTCAAACATGATTACCAAAATCAAAAGGATGTAAAGTGTAGAGATCATAATCATCCCACCATCTAAATTAATGGAGTGATTGAGCTGGCCAGGCAGCATATCTGGAGAACATGGATAGGTGACATTTAAGGTCGGAATCCATCTTAAGACTACCTTCTTCAGACTACCAGAAGCATTGTCCAATTTTAAATCAGTTTGGCCAAAAATCCAGGTCGAATCAGGTACAAGATTTCAGAACTGACTCAAAATGCTGGAGCAACTCAGCGGGACAGGCAGCATCTCTGGAAAGAAGGAATGGGTGACTTTTCAGGTCGAGACCCTTCTTCAGATTGAGAGTCAGGGGAGAGGGAGACATATATAAAAGGGTAAGGTGTGAAAACGAGTAATCAAAGGGGATGAACTTCAAGGAAAATGTAAAATTTAGCTGAGGAGGTTACAATGAGGCACACATACAGTAAAAATCAGGGCAACAGTGAAACGAGTCAAGAGAACTATGGTGGGGGGTAGGGGGTTGGAGACAGAGGGAAAGCAAGGGTTAATTGAAGTTAGAGAAATCAATATTCATACCACTGGGTTGTAAGTTATCCGTGAAATATGAGGTGCTGCTCCTGCTAGATGAATTTGTTTATCCAATCTACCCATCCTGACTAAAAAGTGAAAATTCAGGTTCAGTATTAAGTTTCTGAAATCTATATATCAGAGAGGAATAATATACTGAACAATAAAAGTGATGCCTTTATTTAGCTTAAGCTGAAATATGTCAATCAATGTTATTTTGAAAAACTTAATTTCTTTGAGGTCATTTGAAGTGATCATACAAAAGGCTGTTGTTACAAAAAGGACAATTATTTCAATTTGCTTAACATAATACCTAAAGGGCCTGTCCCACTTGGGCGTCATTTACACAACATCATTTACACGTCACGACGCGACGCGTGGCGCCCCAGGATTTTGGGATTCACAAAATCTTTGCGCGCCACCTACGTGACACGTAAATGACACCGAAGTGGGACAGGCCCTTAAGAGTACACAAATAGTTTGATATTAAGTGTTGACCAGGATCATGAGAAGCATGTCGAAAGAGCAGCATGCTAGTTAGTTGCCTTCTCTTATGCCCAATTTAATAATACAGGTGCACAACCTTTTATCCGAAATTCCGGAAACCGAAAAGCTCCGAAAACCGGAAATTTTATCCAGGATGTCGTCTGCACACCAAAGCTCGCGTTTGGCGCCAAGCTTGACCCGAAACGACCCAAGGTCAACCCAGGTCTGTTCTACTGTAGCGGCTGCCTCCTCCCCGGAGACCGGGGAGACATTTAAACATCTGTAAATCATTGCTTAAATGTTAGTTAGTTAGTTTGGAGGGCTTTTATGTGAAGGGGGGGGGGGGGTGCGTGTGGAAGGGGGAAACTTTATTTCTTAGTCCCCTACCTGGTTGGAGAGGTGGGGAGGGGGCAATGCCTTACCGGGTCTCAGTGTGGTAAGCTCCGGAACGCTGTGACCGCCGACTCCCAACATCGCGGAGCTGGGGCTGCGGGCGTCCGGCCGCGGGCGGCGCCGGTTGTAGCTCCGACCCCGGCAACTCTACCCCTGGCTGCGCGGCGCTCCAAATCCAGCGCGGCCCGCGGCCGGACACCCGCAGCCCCAGCTCCGCGATGATGGGAGTCGGCGGCCACAGCGCTCCGGAGCTTACCACACGGCGACCCGGTAAGGCATTGCCCGCTCCCCGCTGGTATCCCAATGCTGTGGCCGCCGACTTCCAACATCGCGGAGCTGGGGCTGCGGGCGTCCGGCCATGGGCCGCGCTGGATTTGGAGTGCCGCGCAGCGAGGGGTAGAGTTCGCCGGGGTCGGAGCTCCAACCGGCGCCGCCCGCGGCCGGACGCCCGCAGCTCCAGCTCCGTGATGTTGGGAGTTGGCGGCCACAGCGCTCCGGAGCTTACTGCACGGCGACCCGGTAAGGCATTGCCCACTTCCCGCCTCTCCGACCAGGTAGGGGACTAAGAATTAAAGTTTCCCCCTTCACCTCCCCCCCCCCCCCCCCCCCTTCACCCCCCCCCCCCCCCCCACCCCCCACCCCACACATAAAATCCCTCCAAACTAACTGACTAACATTTAAGCAATGATTTACAATGATTCCCCGGTCTCCGGGGAGGAGGCAGCCGCTCCAGACTTTTCAAGCCGCCTGCGCTACCTACCTAATCTACGCTAAAAATCTTCCATTCCGAAACCCGAAAAATTCCGAAATCCGAGAAGTGTCTGGTCCCAAGGCTTTTGGATAAAAGGTTGTGTACCTGTACTAAACTAAAAAATATCTATTATTTGCAACATAGTGACATTGCTCATAGGGCAAGTGCTTTTGTAGTGTTTGCATGTTCTCCATCTTTAATCCAGAACCTCTAGATTCCTCCCACATCTCAAAGATGTGTGGTTAATTGGCCACTGTAAGTTACTCCTGTTAAATAATAGAATCAAGGGAAGCTAATGGAAATGTGGGGATAAATGTATGAGATTTGCATGACATCAGTATAAATGGCTGTTTCTTAGTCAGTCCAGACTTGGTAGACTGAAGGTCTGTTTCCATGCTATATGGAATATGATTATGAATGAAAAAGTAATAAATGAACTTAAAGATATACAATATAAACAATTATTTTTAATAGATGCAAATTTGTATAAAGAGGTAAATACCTTAAAATGGATCATCTTCTAGTAGTCTGCCTTGTGGCTTCAGCTGTGTATAAAGAAAACATGTAACCTCATAAATATTTGCCGGTTACATTTAACATCATGTGAAATATTCTACTAAATAACGCTTCCTTTCATCTCTCTGCAGCTGATTATGTAGATAATTACAGAATAAAGCCTGAAAAGCACAAAGAATTAACTAAACATGTTTACACGCAATGGGGTTGATAAATTACTGTTAAACTCTCTCTCGGTATACCATTGTGAAGCCTGGAAACAGAGGTCTTAATATTGAATATTAATTTCCCATCTGCTGTTTATTTTAGATGTCATTCCATTTAAAATGGATGTGTTTCTACTGGTTTTTTAAATAGTGGAAAGAGTAATATGATATGAATGAGTAAAGCATTTGTACCACAGCGTTGCTCACTATTGCTTGCAGGTTATGTTGCTGGGTGTAAGTGCATGTCTCTTTGTAGTTTTAAGAAGGAACTGCAGATGCTGGAAAAATCGAAGGTAGATAAAAATGCTGAGAAACTCAGCGGGTGAGGCAGAATCTATGGAGCGAAGGAATATGTGACGTTTCGGGTCGAGACCCTTTCCTCACCCGCTGAGTTTCTCCAGCATTTTTATCTACCTGTCTCTTTTTATCTGCTATCTTTGTCACTTTTTGCTCAACTGTGTAAGCTTATCTCTTGCAATAATATGGTATACCAGGAATATATTGTAGTTGTAGCATACAGTTGTAGCATACAGTCTATGATATCATATTGTTTTCTCGGACTCCAATGTTGGAGATTTTTGGTTTGCCAGCAATGTACTTCTTATATGTGCACCTTAAGCAATGCACATACTTGACTTATTTTGTGCCCCCTATTCCTGGTGGGGGCACTATCATCAACCCAGATTGCAATGCATTTCCAAAAACCTTCCCCCAAATAACTGATCCACAGGCTTTTCCATTCTGACCACTTGTCCTGCAATCTGCAGCATCCCTTTGCCTGAATCTTGCCATGCCCACTGTTAGCTTGCCGATTATCTACCGATTACCAATCTAATCCATTCACCAGTCTGTCACCCTATTCCCAGCTTGACCTTCTATCCTGATACCTGTCTCTATATTGACTCTGCACCAAATCTTTCTCGGCTGCAATCTGTCTAAGTATTTACCTAATTTTCTTCATGTGAGCCGCAACATCACACGCCTGATTGAATTTTCCAGTGATGACCTCTCCATCCAAATAATAGTTACTCGCAGGGCAAAAGCTGTCAAGCAACCCTAAGCAAATGCTGTTTACTTTCTCGACATTTCTTCATGAAGGTGGAATTTACTTCCAAGAGTCCTCACCTCTGTCATGCTCTATAGGTCATTGGATCCAAGGAAGCAAATTACTTTGCAACAAACAAACCCATAATAATTTATGTAAAAAGTGATTCAGATTATATGATCTTTGCAAAACCAGAATTGTTGACTTTTGAATCCAGCTTTACACATGAAATTCTAAACGGGACCACACCAATACCGTACTTATGCTGGGACCCTGACCCCTATTTGCAATAACTGCATTTAACAGCTTTCTGTAGTATTTTTAACATAATGCATGGCTCCACGAGTCCGTACAGTTTTAATTCAAGGAAAACAGCTGGTGATGCTGGCAAAACAAAAACGATCCAATTTAAGAAGAGGTTAAAAGGAAGAAAGGTGCAGAATTGGAACATTTTTTAAAGCAGTTCTGATCAGTGATCCTTGTGTATAATCAACGCAGTAATAATGAGTAGACATCTTGAGTTGGGTGTAAAGAAGGGCCAGAATGAATTATGCTATGGATTTGGAAATCATTGTTCAGGTAGGCTGAGGTGAGAAAATAAATTTAAAAATGTATAATATAAAGCCACAGAAGATACTAAGAAGCTGCTTAATGGTGAGCTGATGGGATAGAATGGGTGCAGCAGGAGTTTCCATATGATGGAACTGTTGAAGGCTGAAGAAAGAGGTCCATACAAGTACAGAGTATGCACTGTCAGATCTTACGGCCTCATATTCTTGTATTTAATTAAATTTGTCAAGAAGTTGTTTGTTTTGTTCATAATAGACAGTCAATTTAAAATCCTTCAGAAGACCTTATATATATTCTTGGTTGGAATAAATAAAATGCTGGAATGCCTTAGGACTGTTAAAATGAATGTGAATGAGTTGGGGTGCAGGTTTTAGGACGAGTTAACTTAATTCAGTAAAACTAGGTCACTTAAATCAATAATGCAAAATTGACATATTGATTTCAATCAACCTGTTGAATTTTCTGGCTAGTTTAGAAAGGGCAAAATCAACATTTTCAAGTTTCAGATTCCAGATTTGTACAAATACTACGAATAGCAAGGGTAAATAGAATAAATAATACGGAAAGATGCAAGGTGATTCAAGTGTGCACTAAATAGTTGTGTGTATATTTCTACACATATTTGGTTTTCTTTGCACAATTTTAAACAATTATTAGACAAAGATCTGCATGATATTTCAAATTGCTTTTTTGGAAAATATCTGTTGAATACAATTTAGAGCTGCATACTTGGAATTGGATTGTAGTATATAACTATAACTTAGATCTTGGCAGGATTGCATTGGACATTGTTGTACATATTTGAGTATATTAATTAGATCTTAAGTAATGATCCATTGAGCCATTGATGATTCATGGTATACTCAATGGATTAATGTCCGAAAGGAATTATTTTCTTTAGCTTCTTTTTATTGTTTCTATTTCCTCAAGCTTTGGTTTCCTCAAGCTTTATTAACTTCTAGACTGTGGGACCCGTTGGGGGGGGGGGGGACTTTCTGGAGAGCACGTTGGTTTCCAGAAGGATAGTATGGACATTGTGGGCTAAATGGATTCTTGAGGTGGCAGCTCAGTCACTCAAGCCTGATGTGCTGGCAGCTCATTCACGGCTGGTGGGCTAGCTGTTGACTTGCGGCTATTCCTTGAAATTCCATTTCAAGCAGAGTGCAAGGCAACCAAATTCAAATGCAGTTTCCTACCACTTCAAGCAGGGTGCAAGGTCACCAAATTCGTGCAGTTTCTTACCACTTCAAGCAGGGTGCAAGGCCACCAAATTCATGCAGTTTCCTACCACTTCAAGCAGGGTGCAAGGCCACCAAATTCAAGTGCAGTTTCATGCCACTTCAAGCAGGGTGCAAGGCTACCAAATGCTAGTACAGTTTCATGCCATTTCAAGCAGGGTGCAAGGCCACCAAATTCAAATGCAGTGTCATACCATTTCATGCAGGGTGCCAGGCCACCACATTCAAATGCAGTTTCATACCATTTCAAGCAGGGTGAAACCACCATAGAACCACTATAAAACCGCACAAAACACCACATAAACACCACACACAGTTCAGTAGACATTCAGTGTGCTCAGTTGATTCACAGCTCAGACAGAGTCGTGACCTCTCCCTCCCCCATCTTGCAGAGACTGAGCCACACCCACACTTCCGGGTTTTATAATCCCCCTCCAACCGGAAGGGGCGTGATCTTCATGGCGTGATTGACATCAGAGATATTCTCATCATTTTTTAAACACTAATAACACTTTTATTTTTCATTGATGGGAAGAATCCTCTGCCCCTGATAAGTGGCGGGGGACTGAGTAAGATGGGAAAAATCACAGCCATAAGTGATAGCGTTTTATCTAAAATCAATATACAGTGCAAACAGCAAGTTGTTAAGTATCCAGTAACAACCATTTTTGCAGTGCAGCATTTCAAAGCAGTTACCACCACCAACAAAAACAACAATTTTTGCAGAGCACCATTTCAAAGCAGTTACCACCACCAGCAACAGCCATTTTTGTAGTGCACCATTTCGAAGCAGTTACAACCACCAACAACAGCCATTTTTGCAGTGCAGCATTTCAAAGCAGTTACCACCACCAACAACAACCATTTTTTGCAGTGCATCCTTTCAAAGCAGTTACCACCACCAACAGCAACCATTTTTTGCAATGCAGCCTTTCAAAGCAGTTACCACCACCAACAACAACAACCATTTTTGCAGTGCAGCATTTCAAAGCAGTTACCACCAACAACAACATCCATTTTTGCAGTGCAGCATTTCAAATCAACCACATTTTCATTTTCAAACAACATTAAGGTCACTCACAGTTGAGTAGACATGTGTGTTATTCACAGCTCAGACACGTGACCCTCTCGCTTCCTCCATCTTGCAGAGACTGAGTGAGACACAGCACTTCCGGGTTTTATTGTCCCTCCACCCTCCCACCAGCAGGGGCAGCAGAGAGAATCTCTACATTTTTTAAACATTAATAATTCTTTGATTTTTCATCGATGGGAAAAATCCTCTTGTCCTGTGCAGCGGAGCGGGACTCTGAGCAAGATGGTACAAATTTCACAGCCGTATATGGCAGCTTTTTTTCAAAAATCATGAAACAGAAAACAGGAAGTGGTCAAGATCTTACTTTTAGTAATATAGATAACTGGGGGAGTAGAAGGAACATCTACACTTTCAGTTATTTGAATTAGATGAATAAATTAGTGCAATTATTCTGGAGATCAGGCAGCCCCCGTTAATATACAAATGACCTAGAATGTGGAACAATAGAACACAGGTATGTGTTCAGCCCACAATGTTTGCACCGAACACGATGTCAAGTTGAACTGATCTCATCTCTCTGTACATGATGGACATTCCTCGATTCCATGAACTTCCATGTGCCTGTTTAAAAACCTCTTAAACACCACTATAATATTTCCCTCCACCACCACCTCGAGCGATACGTTCCAGGTCTATGTAAAAAAAGTTGCCCTGCACATCTAATTAAACTTTCCACCTCTCACCTTATAGCTACGCCCTATAATGTTACACATTTCCACCCTTGGAAAAAGGTTCTGAGTGTCTACCCTATCTCTGCCTCTCATCTATATTACTAAATCTCTGTTCTTGACCGCTTTTGGCCTTCTGTGCTGCGATTTCCGAGAAAACGCCGCAAACTACGGCCGTCATTTTTGGCCACCTCGCTCAGAGCCCCCCTCCGCCGCATGTGTGCCGAGGATTTTTCCCATCGATGGAAAATGACAGAGATATTAATGTTTTTACAAAATTACACACTCTCTCTCTCTCTCTCTCTCTCTCTCTCTCTCTCGCTCTCTCTCTCTCTCTCTCTCTCTCTCTCTCTCGCTCTCGCTCTCGCTCTCGCTCTCGCTCTCTCTCTCTCGCGTTATGGGGTAAAAGGAGCAAATTAATATTATTAATATAATGTCAAGGGGGATAATTAGCGAGAGTGCGGGGGGGAGGGGGGATAGTTAGTGTGTGTGATGCTGCATGCCGCCTCCCCCCCCCCACAACCGCACGTTGGGGGAACAGACCCAACGGTCTGCACTTGGTCTAGTAATTTTATAAACTTCTCTGAAATCCACCCTCAATCTCCAACGTTCCAGAGAAAACAGTCCAAGCCCATCCAACCTCTCCTTATAGTTGAAACCCTCTAATTTAGGCAGCATCTGGTAAACTTCTTCTACGCCCTCTCCAAAGACTCCACCCCCTTCATGTGATACGGTGGCGGAAACTGCATGCAATAATCCAAATGCGGCCTAACCAAAGTCTTACAGAGCTGCACCATGACTCCGTGACTCTTATATTCAATGCCCCTATCAATGAAGGCAAGCATACCATATGCCTTCTTCACCACTCTTATTACTTTTGCTGCCACTTTCTGAGAGCTATGAACTTGGACTCCAAGATCCCTCTGCACATCAATGCTGTTAAAGGTCTCGCCATTAACTGTATGATCTCCCCTTCATTCAATCTTCCACAGCGCAACACCTCACACTTGCTCGGGTTAAACTCCATCTGCCATTTATCTACCCATTTCTGTAGCTGATCCATATCCCTCTTTACCTTCTGAAAGCCTTCCTCACCATCAGCCACTCCTACTTTGGCGTTCCAGCAACCCTAGTCACCAACCCATCAAATGTTTACATTTATACCTCTGATGAAATTAGGAGAAATTAAACTCTGGTTAGATGATAATTATCTCACCAGTCAGAGCCAAGATTTCACTCGCAATGACTTTGTTTTCTGCGCCTGCACTATTACATCTACTGTTCCCACGGATGTTTCTTCAGCTTTTATTCAAGTTTCATAGACATAATGTCCCCTGATGAAGTCATTAGGAGGCATAATGTCAGCTTTACTGATTAAAATATTGGTCCTGAAGGAAACATTAACTTCTCCTGCTAGTCCACAAACTGTTATGAAGAGGCTGTTTGTGCCACCTCTCTTTGGCTACTATTTACCTGCACACTTTACTGGATCCCATTCTTCCCAGACTCCCAACACTCTCCATTTTTGTTTCTGTTCACCCAATTCTGTCTATGATCCCTTTTGCAAATTCCCTTTTGATTTTCTTTTTCCTCACTATTCTCAATGGATCAATTCAGCTGAATTAAAATCTCCCCACCTAACCCTGGCCTTTTACCATGGATTGGGAACATGACTAACTTTTAGAAACATTTAAATGCTGCTAATGCAAAAGTATGCAGCCCATAATTTCAGTGAATGTTGCCTACTCAGTTCCCTGGTAGGTCAAAGATTTTTCTTAATCGTGCAGATTTGACATTTATTTACAATGTTTTATGACTTGTGGATGTCCTAATGCATTTGACAGTGACAGTCAAAGTTGAAATGCATTTTCTGTTGTAAGATAGAGAAGCAGGCAAACAAATGTAGCATGCTTACACAGACATGTTCACAGAGAAATATGATTTTGATAGACAATATATCCAAAATATGGCATGTGCATGTTGGTACATTAGGCACCATAGATTAGTTGAGAGATACAGCACGGACACCACCGAGTCGACACCGACCAGTGATCCCCGGACCTTAACACACACACACACACACACACACACACACACACACACACACACACACACACACACACACACACACACACACACACACACACACACACACACACACACACACACACACACACACACACACACACACACACACACACACACACACACACACACACACACACACACACACACACACACACACAGGCCAATTTTTACATTTATACCAAGCCAATTAACCTACAAACCTGTACATCTTTGGAGTGTAGGAGGAAACTGAACATCTCAGAGAAAAACCCACGCAGGTCACGGGGAGAACGTACAAACTCTATACAGACAGCATCTGTGGTCAGGATCGAACCCAGGTCTCTGGCGCTGTAAGGCCATATGGCAAAAGCCTTCTTAAAGCATCAGAGATAATGCTTTGCCACCGTGCCGCATTATCCTATTTGTTCAGGCATTCAGCAAAGTCACCATCTATTAACTGTATTCAGATGACGTCGTGTGGATTTGATGATACCCTATCATTTTGGAGATGTATGGTTCAACTAATGCCATTGCTTACCTTCACAAGGGTGAATGTGCATTTTCCAGCAGCAATGATCACTTCTCACCCATCTCCAAATAGAGGTCGGGGTGAATCATTCAGGGCCAAATGTACATTTAAAGCATGGAAGCACTTGGAGAACGACACAAAGCTGGTGTAACTCACCTGGTCAGACAGCATCTCTGGAGAGAAGGAATGTGTGACATTTCAGGTTGATACCCTTCTTCAGCATCTGCAGTTCCTTCCTGCAGAACTTGGAAAACGTGCTCCTCAGAGTTCTTTGCTCAAAATATTGAACCCCTCTGATCAAAATTAACTTAGTCCATAATCTAAGTTATTCATTAGATTAGAACCACTGAGAAGGGACATCAGTAAAATGTGGATTGGCCGGGAACAGAAATCAAAGATAGTTGAATAGTTGGCGCAAATCAACTCCTACCTCGACAAAAACCTGGACCCACTGCAGTTCGCTTTCCTCCACAACAGATGAGCGGTGTATGCAATCTCGCTGGCCCTCAACTCCGCTCTGGACCACTTGGACAACAAAAACTCATATGTCAGGCTGTTATTGATTACAGCTCGGCATTTAATACAATCATCCCCTCCAAGCTGGTTACCAAACTCGCAGAACTGGGTCTCTGCGCATCCCTCTGCAACTGGATCCTCGACTTCCTCATTCAAAGACCACAGTCTGTTCGTATTGGTGGAAATGTGTCAGACTCGATAACAATCAGCACGGGAGCACCTCAAGGCTGCATGCTCAGCCTCCCTGCTGTACTCACTCTATATTCATGGCTGCGTAGTCGGTCATAGTGCGAACTCCATCATCAAGTTCGCTGATGACACCACTGTTGTGGGACGTATCACTGATGGGGATGAGTCAGAGTATAGAAGAGAGATCGAGCGACTGTCCATATGGTGCCAGCACAATAACCTGGCCCTCAAAATCAGGAAAACCAAGGAACTGATTGTGGACTTTGGAAGAGGTAGGATGGGTTCCACAGTCCTGTTTATATAAACAGGTCGATGGTTGAAAGGGTCAAGAGCTTCAAATTCCTGGGCATGCACATCTCTGAAGATCTTTCCTGGTCCGAGAACACTGAAGCAATTGTTAAGAAAACACATCAGCGCCTCTACTTCCTGAGAAGATTACGGAGAGTCGGTTTGTCAAGGAGGACTCTCACTAACTTCTACAGGTGCACAATAGAGAGCATGCTGACTGGTTGCATCGTGGCTTGGTTCGGCAACTTGAGCGCCCTGGAGAGGAAAAGACTACAAAAAGTAGTAAACACTGCCCAGTCCATCATCGGCTCTGACCTCCCTTCCATCAAGGGGATCTATCGCAGTCGCTGCCTCAAAAAGGCTGGCAGTATCATCAAGGACCCACACCATCCTGGCCACACACTCATCACCCTGCTACCTACAGGTAGAAGGTACAGGAACCTGAAGACTGCAACAACCAGGTTCAGGAATAGCTACTTCCCCACAGCCATCAGGCTGTTAAATTTGGCTCAGACAAAACTCTGAACATTAATTGCCCATTCTCTGTTATTTGCACTTCATCAGTTTATTTATTCATGTGTGTATATATTTATATAATGGTATATGGACACACGGATCTGTTTTATAGTCATGCCGACTATGTTCTGTTGTGCTGAAGCAAAGCATTGTCATTGTCCTATCAGGGATACATGACAATAAACTCTCTTGAATCTTGAATCTAGAATCTCCTAAAGAAAATTGAATAGAATTGCAGAAATGTCCAACTAGCATGGACGTTTCCACTCTGCAGACATAGGTGATTCAAGGAAATTCAGGGACAATTGAATGGAAAAAGGTGAAAGACCTTTTAGTTAGTGATGGGAGGTAGAAAGGAGAAGTTCACAGGTTCTAGGATCAGAATTAGGCCATTCGGCCCATCGCGTCCACTCCGCCATTCAATCACGGCTGATCTATCTCTCCCTCCTAACCCCATTCTCCTGCCTACCTTCTCCCCATAACCCCTGACACCCACCACAATATTCAACAATCTATCCCTCTCTGCCTTAAATACATCCACTCTCGTATTACCTTTTCTTCCAATTTTTGAGTACTCTGAAATTGCTTTTTGCATTAAATTCACCTCTCTGCGAAATGTTCACATCGACATCCATCCCAGCACCATTCTAAAGGTGTCATTATGAACGACAGACTTGAATCCAATACTCTTCTGGCACTGGAGTTGACAATCACCATTTATTGTTTGAGATTCATATTTAGTGCATGAATTTTAAAATGAAAAGAACCATAAGACATGGGAGCAGAATTTGGCCCATTGAGCCATTTGATCATTGCTGATCTATTTTTCCCTCTCAACCCCATTCTCCTGCCTTGTCCCCATAACCTTTGATGGCCTTATTAATTAACAACCTGGCAATCTTCACTTTTAAGATAGCCCACTGACTTGGCCTCCACAACCATCTGTGGAAATGAATTCCACAGATTCACCACCCTCTGGTTAAGGAAATGCCTTAACGGTCATGGTGGTGCAGCAGTAGAATTGCTGCCTTACAGCGAATGCAGCACCGGACACCGGGGTTCGATCCCGATTACCGATGTTGTCTGTACGGAGTTTGTACGTTTTCCCCGTGACCTGTGTGGGTTTTCTCCGAGATCTTTGGTTTCCTCCCACACTCCAAAGAAGTACAGGTTTGTAGGTTGATTGGCTTGGTAAATGTTTTTTTTTAAATTGTCCCTCGTAGGTTAATATGAGGGGATCGCTGGTCGGCATGGGCCGAAGGGCCTGTTTCCACGTTGTATCTCTAAATTAAACTAAATCTAAATCTCCATTCTAAAGTTACATCCTTTTATTCTGAAAATGTGCCTTCTGGTCCTAAACTCACTAGTGGAAATATCCTCTCTGCATCCACTCTATCAAGACCTTTCATTACTTCATAATGGCTAAATTTGATAATAGCCAAAACCTACACCAAAATATGCGGTAACCAAAAATCAAAAACCTCCAGATTCTAAAAATCTAAGCTTAAAGCAAAAAGTGCAGAGATGAGGGATTAATGTTAACCTGGGTCACTCATCAAAAGGCTTCATAATCTGCAAACTATTTCTAGCACTTTCTGTTTAAGGTTCAGTCTCACCCTTGACTTTACCATCGAATGTAATAATTTGCCATCAAATTCTACTATTTCTGAACTCATTTGAAGATGTCTGTGTGTCAGTTATACGAGTGATTTAGTGCTAACCTTAATAAAATGCCAAATGACCCTTCCTGACATTTTTCAATATTGTATCTTAGCTTTGTGAGATTCTGCAATTAAATGTCATGCAGAAAGGCTGCAAACAGACCCTGGGGTCAATGTGAATTTTCTGCTAACAATGCAATCTCTGGATGTCATTAAATAATAATATTCAATGCACCAGAAGCAAACTTCCATATGGATCATGTGCAGGAAGGGATTGCAGATGCTGGTTTAAACCAAAGATAGACTCTAAATGCTGGTGTAATATTTGTAATGATCTGACTGTGCAGTGTTAATATGAACATAGACACAAAATACTGGAGTAACTCAGCGGGACAGGCGGCATCACTGGAGAGAAGGAATGGGTGATGTTTTCGGGTCGAGACCCTTCTTCATAATGTGATTCAGGGGAAAGGGAAACGAGAGATATAGATGGTGATATGGAGAGGTATATAAAACAAATGAATGAAAGAGATGCATAAAATAAAGTGATGTTGATCAAGACAAGGTGCAGCCCACAATTGGCCATTGTTGGATGTCGGTTAGGTGATAATGAATTATAGCGACAGTGAATCTAGCAGGATGACTAGGGTGGGGGAGTGCCATATGGATTAGTTAGTTTATCTTCATAGAAGATGGCTAATGGTATAGGGGGTAAACAAAACCATAATGGGCCAGTCCCACTTACGCAACTTTTTCGGCGACTGCCGGCACACGTCATAGGCCGCTGCAGGTCGCCAAAAATGTTCAACATGTTGAAAATCCAGCGCCGACCAGAACAAGTTACGACTCTTTGGGTGACTACTCACGACCATACAGGCTTCACCCCACGACATGTCGCCAGGGTGTCGCCTGTATGGTCGTGAGTAGTCTCCTTAGTCACCCAAAGAGTCGTAGCGTATTTCTGGTCGCCGCTGGATTTTCAACATGTTGAACATTTTCGGCAACCTGCAACGAACCATGACGGGTGCCGTAGTCACCGAAAAAGTGGCATAAGTGGGACAGGCCCATAGGAAGAACAACAAGAAGAAGCATTTGTGCCTCGTATGTTACAAACTATCCTAAGGTGCTTCTCAACAGAGATATCGGGAAGATTTTGACACCGATCAACATAAGGAAATATCGGGAGAATTGTCAAAGCTTGGACAAAGAGGTAGGTTTTAAGATTGTCTAGCTCCTAAATGAAATTGACTTAGACAGAGACATGTGAGAAGAGAAATCTCTTACTCAGGCCTTAAGAATTGACAACAGTTTATCGAGGAAGTTGTATTGGGTTGATGGCATGGGGAGATTTAAAACAAGGATCAGGAAAAAGGTGAATGAGACATGCTGTGAAATGTGAGGAGAAAAGCAGGCCATAAAGCTGTGAAATAGCTTTATCGGGATAACACTATGGTGCTATTTGACATTTATGACATCAAATCTGTTTCAAAATTGCTCATAGGGCACTTAAAGAGATGTTTTCACTTGCTAATCAACAGAGTTATGGTAAGAAAAATATCAGTGTATATATTTGGCAGAGATAGATCGTTTCTTGATTAGTACAGGTGTCAGAAGGTTATGGGGAGAAGGCAGGAGAAGGGGGTTAGGAGGGAGAGATAGATCAGCCGTGATTGAATGGCGGAGTAGACTTGATGGGCCGAATGGCCTAATTCTGCTCCTATCATTTATGACCTTATGACCTAAGAATCTAAGACAGTGGCTTTCATTGACGCAGTGTAAAATATTTATGTTCATCCATAACTGGATGTTCGATAAACAATATAACTAATCAGAGACTCTGATAGAATTGAGAGATATGGTACACCAGCGTGCATGGGAAGCTGAGATTGTAATCTTGGAAGAAAGCAGAATTGAAGGGCCCAGAAACAGTGGAGGCAATTCTGAATATTATCCCACCACCAAACTCATATTGGTTTATTATTGTCAAATGTGTGTCTAGTCAAAGGGCACAGTGAGTGAAAACTAATTACTGGGCAGTATTACACCTTATCTTACAGTTCGGTTTATTGTCACGTGTACCGAGGTACAGTGAAAAGCTATTGTTGCGTGCTATCCGGTCAGCGGAAAGACAACACATGATTACAATCGAGCTATTTACATTGTACAGATACATGATAAGATAATGACGTTTAGTGCAAGGTAAAGCCAGTAAAGTCTGATCAAGGATACTCACCAATGAGGTTGATAGTAGTTCAGCACTGCACTCTAGTTGTGGTAGGATGATTCAGTTGCCTGATAACAGCTGGGACGAAACTGTCCCTGAATCTGGAGGTGTTCATCTCAGGCATCTGTCCCATGCCTTGAGTCTGCTCTCTTGCAGCCATGCTAAACACTTGCATCACAACAGCACTGATTGAGCTTGAACCTCTCAATACTCACAATTAAAAATGAGACCTGCTGGAAACATCACAAACAAAAGTTTATAGAGACACAAGGAATTGCAGATGCTGGACTCCTGAGCACAAAGTGCTGGAGTCTCTCAGCAGGCTAGGCAGCATCTGTACAGGAAATGGACATGTGATTATAGTGCAATCAGTCTGAAGAAGGGTCCCACCCCAAAATGTCATCTGTCAATTCCCTCCACAAATGCTGACCAATGTGCTGAGTTACTCCAGTGTGTTTTGTGCGTTAACCTTTCAGTTCTAGAATATGAATTTCAGTTTATCTTTCCCCAGATGCTGCTTAATCTGTTGAGTGTTCCCAGCATCTTCTATAGTTTTTTAATTTCTGGCCCATTGCAGATACTTGTTACTTGCCAGCTGGGGCTATATGTAGAACAAGACCAGGATGTTATCAGGGGATAAGTAGAAAGAAAGATAGCTCTGTGTGGTAGATTCAGAGGCCCAGCTTCAGATAATAATAATAATAATAATAACAATAATAATAATAATAATAATAATAATAATAATAATAATAATAATAATAATAATAATAATAATAATAATAATAATAATAATAATAATAATGATAATAATAATACTAATAATAATAATAATAATACTAATAATAATAATAATAATAATAATAATAATAATAATAATAATAATAATAATAATAATAATAATAATAATAATAATAATAATAACAATATATCTTTATTGTCATTGTACAAAAACAATGAAATTAAGATTGCAACTTCCATATCGATGCTATAAAATAAATAAATAAGGTAAAAGTACAAATAGGCCCATGTACACTGAGGTTAAAGATTACAGCTGCTGTCATTGTGTTGAGATACGTCAGTTGTGCCAGTTGATTATGGGGGCAAAGACAGATTCTGGGGGGCACTTAGCAGACTGATTCAGTGCTGTTGTAGCTCTAGGGGGAAAAAGCAATTTCTCAGTCTGGAGGTGCGGGCGTAATAGGCCTTATAACGTCTGCCAGATGGAAGAAGCTCAAACTGACGGTGGCATAGGTGTGTGGGGCCTTACAGATGCTGATGGCTTTTCTGAGGCAGCGGGCGTTGTAGATGGCCTCCAGAGCTGGGAGCTGTATCCCAATGATCTTCTGTGCTCTGGAGACGACCCGCTGAAGAGCTCTCCTATCCGCTGCTGTGCAACTAAGATACCACACAGAGATGTTTGGATGCTCTCTGTGGTGCAGCGGTAGAAAGTCACCAGCATCTGTTGGGGCAGACCAGCTTTTTTCAGCATCTTCAGGAAAAATGCCGTTACTGTGCTTTATTGACCAGTGCTGTGGTGTTACTGGTCGTCTGAAATGTGTGTGCCCAGAAACCTGAAGCTGGACACTCTCTCCACTCTGTCCCCGTTGATGAAGACTGGAGCGTACTCATCAACTTGTGACCTTAAGTTGATGATCAGCTCCTTGTCATGTCAACGGCCTTCTGACACCCTGTGCTACTCATGCTATCACAGGCCCTTTCAACCATTCCTTAAATCGTCAGCCATCAACAGATATTTAAATAATTAAATACTTAAACACATATATCTGAAAGATATTAATTGCAACCACTTATATTAAGTAAAATAAAGAAAATAATTTTATTTAACATTTAATTCAATATTTAATACAATTATCTTTCCAGGTTAGCAATCCGGTTCATGTAGGTGAAGTTATGCTATAGTACAAACCATACCTGAAGTATAGATGATAGGTCAGGTTCAAAGTGTTTCCTGCCCTTAACTCTGCAAGTTCTGGGCCTTGTTCCTGGACTCTCTGCTGAATTTGAAATGCAGTAAGAGGTCAGGCACAGTGTCATTCAACTTCATTCACTCAGACTGAAGAAGGGCCTCGACCTGAAACATCACATAGAAACATAGAAAATAGGTGCAGGAGTAGGCCATTCGGCCCTTCGAGCCTGCACCGCCATTCAATATGATCATGGCTGATCATCCAACTCAGTATCCTGTACCTGCCTTCTCACCATACCCCCTGATCCCTTTAGCCACAAGGGCCACATCTAACTCCCTCTTAAATATAGCCAATGAACTGGTCTCAACTACCTTCTGTGGCAGAGAATTCCACAGATTCACTACTCTCTGTGTGAAAAATGTTTTTCTCATCTCGGTCCTAAAAGATTTCCCCCTTATCCTTAAACTGTGACCCCTTGTTCTGGACTTCCCCAACATCGGGAACAATCTTCCTGCATCTAGCCTGTCCAACCCCTTAAGAATTTTGTAAGTTTCTATAAGATCCCCTCTCAATCTTCTAAATTCTATAAGCCGAGTCTATCCAGTCTTTCTTCATATGAAAGTCCTGACATCACAGGAATTAGTCTGGTGAACCTTCTCTGTACTCCCTCTATGGCAAGAATGTCTTTCCTCAGGTTAGGAGATCAAAACTGTACGCAATACTCCAGGTGTGGTCTCACCAAGACCCTGTACAACTGCAGTAGAACCTCCCTGCTCCTATACTCAAATCCTTTTGTTATGAATGCTAACATACCATTCGCTCTCTTCACTGCCTGCTGAACCTGCATGCCTACTTTCAATGATTGGTGTACCACGATACCCAGGTCTCGTTGCATCTCCCCTTTTCCTAATCGGCCACCATTCAGATAATAGTCTACTTTCCTGTTTTTGCCACCAAAGTGGATACCTCACATGTATCCACATTATACAGCATCTGCCATGCATTTGCACCTTGCAGCCTCCTAGCATCCTCCTCACAGCTAACACTGCCCCCCAGCTTTGTGTCATCCGCAAACTTGTAGATGTTGCATTCAATTCCCTCATCCAAATCATTAATATATATTGTAAATAGCTGGGGTCCCAGCACTGAGCCTTGCGGTACCCCACTAGTCACTGCCTGCCATTGTGAATAGGACCCGTTTACTCCTACTCTTTGTGGCCAGTTCTCTAGCCACATCAATACTGAACCCCCAATACCGTGTGCTTTAAGTTTGTATACTAATCTCTTATGTGGAACCTTGTCGAAAGCCTTCTGAAAGTCCGGATATAACATATTCACTGGTTCTCCCTTACGCACTCTACTAGTTACATCCTTAAAAAAATTATATAAGATTCGTCAGACATGATTTATCTTTCATAAATCCATGCTGACTTTTCCCAATGATTTCACCACTTTCCAAATGTGCTGCTATCCCATCTTTAATAACTGACTCTAGCAGTTTCCCCACTACCGATATTAGACTAACTGGTCTGTAATTCCCCGTTTTCTCTCTCCCTCCCTTTTAAAAAAGTTGGGTTACATTAGCTACCCTCCAATCCTCAGGAACTACTCCAAAATCTAAAGAGTTTTGAAAAATTATCACTAATGCATCCACTATTTCTGGGGCTACTTCCTTAAGTACTGTGGGATGCAGCCTATCTGGCCCTGGGGATTTATCGGCCTTTAATCCATTCAATTTACCTAACACCACTTCCCAGCTAACCTGGATTTCACTCAGTTCCTCCATCTCATTTGACCCCCGGTCCCCTGCTATTTCCGGCAGATTATTTAAGTCTTCCTTAGTGAAGACAGAACCAAAGTAGTTATTCAATTGGTCTGCCATGCCCTTGTTCCCCATTATCAATTCACCTGTTTCTGACTGCAAGGGACCTACATTTGTTTTAACTAATCTTCTTCACTTCACATATCTATTAAAACTGTTGCAGTCAGTTTTTATGTTCCCTGCCAGTTTTCTTTCACAATCTATTTTCCCTTTGCTCATTAAGTCCTTTGTCCTCCACTGCTGGACTCTGAATTTCTCCCAGTCCTCTGGTAGGCTGCTTTTTCTGGCTAATTTGTATGCTTCATGTTTTGTTTTGATACTATCCCTGATTTCCCTTGTTATCCACGGATGCACTACCTTCCCTGATTTATTCTTTTGCCAAACTGGGATGAACAATTGTTGTAGTTCATAAATGAAGTATTTAAATGCCTACCATTGCATATCCACCATCAACCCTTTAAGAATCAATTGCCAGTCTATCTTTGCCAATTCACGTCTCATAACCTCAAATTCGTAAAAGCTATCACCGAATCCTTCTCTCCAGAGATGCTGCCTGTCCCGTTGAGTTTCCAAGAAAGTTTAGGCAATAGAGGGATCTGGATCACATGCAAGCAGAGGAAATTAGTTCAACCAGGCATCTTGTTTGGCGTGGACATTGTTGGTCAAGGAACCTGTTTCGTGTGCTGTACTGTTCTATGCTCTTACCCCAGGAGCTGGTGCAGAAGAAACTTCTCATAAGAAATACAATTACTTTCATTGTATGTAATCAAACCCTACTATCCCCATCAGCCCTAAACCTGCACAATAAAGTGCAGCTGCTTCTCTCATTGTCTG
The DNA here is from genome assembly GCF_010909765.2 of Amblyraja radiata. Classification (NCBI taxonomy): domain Eukaryota; kingdom Metazoa; phylum Chordata; class Chondrichthyes; order Rajiformes; family Rajidae; genus Amblyraja; species Amblyraja radiata. The sequence goes on from NC_045959.1 coordinate 35,994,188, forward strand.
GTTATTCCTGATTCAATCGGTTTGCAAAATTATCTTTCTGTGGGACTTCCTGGATGATAGCTTTTACGAATTTGTCAAGTTCAGCTTGATATTATTACTGAATGCCTATCACCAGGTGACTTTTTCATGAGAATTGCACAGTTTGCTATAAATAAGTAAGCAGGTGGTTTGACGCACTTGGCTTGTGGGTTTCCATTTAATACTAAGGCACGTCTAAGGAGACGGACACCTCACTCCAAGGTTTTTGCGGAGATGTCACTCGCTTAAAATGTTTTAAGTAAGAACAGCTTCCACTTATATACCGTCTTCAACTTAGCAAAAGCTTCCCATGACCCTTCAGGGAATGTATAAAACTGCAATAATCTGTTACCTAGCTACATGAGAGGATGATCAAAAAGCTTAGAAAAAGAGAGGTTTTCAAAAGCATCATGAAGTGTGAAGAGTGCTAAATGTTCACAAGGTTTAGGGCGGGGACTTCAGAGACTTGGAGCTGAAAGATGCATTACATTTGATGTTGAGATTGAGGCCAAAATTAGAAGGCTGCGCAGGAGTTGTAGGGCAGGAGGTATTTTGACAAGTTGATCAGCCCATGGAGGTGTTTGAAAATGCAGTACACGTTCGTTATTACACATTTATAATGGATTAAAGTACTGTGGAAGCTATTGAAATTGACAAGGCATTAACATTGACAAGCGATTGCTTTGATCAGCACTTAACATTACACAATGTAACAAACAGCCTTTAGTATTTTTATCATGCAGTAACAAAAATACATTTTTAGCTATTAAAAATAACTTTATATATTCGGACACCGAGACGCCCTGAACGTTGGTCACGAATCTGGGTCTCTCTGCAACTGGATTCTCGACATCCTGATCAATGGACCACAGTCTGTATGAATTGGCAGCAACACTTCCTCCTCGATAATCATCAGCACAGAGGCACCTCAAGGCTGTGTGATCAGCCCCCTGCTTTTCTCACTCTATATTTACAACTGTGTAGCCGCACACAGTGCAAACCCCATCTTCAAGTTTGTGGATGACACCACCATCGTTGGATAAATTGCAGAGTCAGAGCAATGGGGTAATTTGATCGACTGATCAAATGGTGCCAGAGCAATAGACTATAGACAATAGACAAGAGGTGCAGAAGTAGGCCATTCGGCCCTTTGAGCCAGCACCGCCATTCAATGTGATCATGGCTGATCATCCCCAATCAGTACCCCTAATTGTCCCCTTATCCCCTGACTCCGCTATTTTTAAGAACCTTATCTAGCTCCCTCTTGAAAGCATCCAGAGAACCTGCCTCCACCGCCCTCTGAGGCAGAGAATTCCACAGACTTACCACTCTCTGTGAGAAAAGGTGTTTCCTCGTCTCCGTTCTAAATGGCTTGCTCCTTATTCTTAAACTGTAGCCCCTGGTTCTGGACACCTCCAACATCGGGAACATGTTTCCTGCCTCTTGCGTGTCCAAGCCCTTAACAATCTTATATGTTTCAATGAGATAGCCTCTCATCCTTCTAAACTCCAACCCAACTGCTCCATTCTCTCAGCATATGACAGTCCCACCATCCCGGGAATTAACCTTGTAAACCTACGCTGCACTCCCTCAATAGCAAGAATATCCTTCCTCAAATTAGGGGACCAAAACTGCACACAATATTCCCGGTGTGGTATCACTAGGGTTCTGTACAACTGCAGAAGGACCTCTTTTCTCCTAGGTTTGATTCCTCTTGTCATAAAGGCCAACATGCGATTTGCTTTCTTCACTGCCTGCTGCACCTGCAACAACCTTAATGTCAGTAAGATCAAGGAACTGATTGTGGACTTTGGATGAGGAAGGTCGACGATTCACAATGTTGTTTCCAACGGTGTTGGAGAGAGTCAGAAGCTTCAAATTCCTGTGTGTGTATGTCTGTGAAGATCTGTCCTGGACCCAGCACACTGATGCAATCATGAACTTCTACAGGTGGAGAGCATATTAATTGGTTGCATCACAGCCTGGTTCAGTGATTCAAATGCCCAGGAAGGAAGAAGACTGCAAAAAGTGGTGAACACTGCCCAGTCCATCACAGATTATGACCACCCCACCATCGATGGGATTTACCAGAGTCGCTGCCTCAAAAAGGCAGCCAGCATCATCAGAGACCCACACCATCCTGCTCACACACTCATTTCACCCCTGCCATTGGGAAGAAGGTACAGAAGTCTGAAAACTGTAATGTCCAGGTTCAGGAACAGTTTTGTCCCTGCAACCATCAGGCTATTAAACAATACAACCTCCAAATAGGCTTCAAACCATAGATTGGGAGTATTATTTTTTTACTTTGCACTATTATTGCCTATTTACTTGTCTGTTTTGTGTATATATACTGAACTTATGGGTTTATTATGGGTTTTACAGAGTACTCTGCGGTGCTACGGCAAGTACAAATTCCACACATCCCCCACCCTATTTCCTTCGCTCCATAGATGCTGCTGCACCCGCTGAGTTTCTCCAGCAATTTTGTGTACCTTCGATCTTCCAGCATCTGCAGTTCCTTCTTGAACACGAATTCCATTGTTCTGTTTTGTGACATAGGACAATAAAATGCTCTGACCCTTGAGCAGGACAGGGTTCCCTCACCCCACCACCCCAATGGTCCAGACCTCCCATTTAGCTCTCAAATTCTGAATGTGGGAACCAGCAGCAGAGGCAGGGATTTTTGTTGACCCCCAGCTGCATTGGACAAGGAGCTGCGGAGCGGCCTTCTTGCGCCGCGGTGCTCCGTGTGGTGACGGAGGTCTCACTGGGCTCTCAGTGTCAGGGCACCACGGTTTTGACCCAGTAATGCAAATTGGGGGGAAATCCCTCACTCAGTTATAGCGGACAATCAGCAAAAACAGAACACATCCCCCACCCAATTTGGTCTACTATGGTAAAGGTTCACTGTGGTAATACAAAAATACTGAATTGTCCCTTAATGATTTATTTGATGTTTCGTTGCCGTAGAGTGGATGGGATATTGCACTAAATCTCTGTATAAAATGAGGTGGTTGTTTCAAATGACCGGTGAACAAGATTTAGATGTTGAATGTCCTAAAATATTTAGATATTGAATGCTCATTTGCAATGAACAGCCTGCATTGTTACAAACTTAGCCTTGTTGGACTGTAATTAGTAAGGTTGCCTTGAATGAGGATGATCCAAAAGATTTAAAAGACTGTATTCAGTTCCATGTGATTCTTCCAAGACAATTCTGCCTAAATCAGCATGAAGTCTAATCGTTCCCTTATCCGTTTTGGTTCCAATCTGAGACTCACAAGATGAAATATGATCAAAATGCCTCTGTCTTAAAACTGAAAAGGACTTAGTTTCTGAATGGCACCATCAAACTGGCTTACTCCAGAATGCATATTATTTTCAACCAGAATGGATTTACAATTCACTGTGACATTTATGCGCTCTTTGTGAAGAGCCCCATTGCTGTGAGCACTCAACCATGCCAATGGCAGTAGGAAGGCTTTGTGGAAGCAATAGGCAAATTAATATAAATTGAAGGGTGTTTGGGACTAAAGAATGGACAAATAACAAGGCTGAAAATAATTATTTTGTATTCAAGAGAAACTCGACTTATCAGGAATTCACTGCATATGTATATTTTTCTCTGATGTGAATCCTAAGTTATATTTAATATTTGTAAAATACAAATCTATCTTTCAGCTCCATGTGGAAGTCGATCCACAGGTTTGGATGGTACAGTGCTGTCTCCAAACTATCCTAGAAATTATAGTACTGGACACAATTGTGTTTATTCCATCACAGTCTCCAGAGAGTTTGGTGAGTGAAATTTAACCAAATTACTTTAGGTATTCATTGTATTATGTTATCAATGGTATATATTTTATTTGGCATAGAAATTTTGCATGACTGCGCATAAGTAGAGGAATATTAATCACAGTCAGTCTCTGAGTAGATTGAAAAACATAGGAACTAGTCCAAAAGGTTAGTTTAATAGCTATAGAACATTTTTTTCTTTACCATGTTCAAATGCCATTATACTTTTGTTCTATTTCTTAGATTTTCATTTTATATATATATATATATATATATATATATATATATATGTGTATAAGTTTAATACCATTACATGTTCCATACATACGTATAACTGATAGCTAGTCAATTTAGTAAGAGCCATGATATACATTAAAAATATTATGCTCTATCAATTCACAAGGAGTTGAAACCTCAGCTTAAAATATATTTAAGGGAAAGCAATTTTTTTTTCTGCAACTGAATTTCAAATTTCTATGGAAGAAGAAACCGCAGATGCTGGTTTAAACTGAAGGTAGGCACAAAATGCTGGAGGAACTCAGGCAGCATGGAAGGAATGCGTGACATTTCTGAAGAAGGGTCTCAGCCCGAAACGTCACCCGTTCCTTCTCTGCAGAGATGCTGCCTGTCCCACTGAGTAACTCCAGCATTATGTGTCTACCTTCGATTTAAACCAGCATCTGCAGTTGTTTCCTACACCTGATATTTGTGGTGTTGATTTTTATATCTCATTTCTCATCTCATTTGGTCCGAATTCATCACCTTCTGTTTCTCATCTTATTGGGTTTTGCAATAATTTTTGCGTGTATTTTAATTTAAATTTGCTTCTGTACTTTACATTGATTTATTAGTACTGCATTTTGGCAAGTAGGCCCATGCACTTTTTTTTTAAATTTGCTCACTGCTCTGTTGTAGATTTATCCATGGACAGATTTGCCCAGTTTGCGAAGAACACCCGCTCTTTCTGCACAGAACTTATCCTAAATCAGTCTAGAATCTTAATAACTGTTTTGCATTTCTCCGCATCTGACACTATACTGAAAACAATAATGGAAACAAGAGATTGGAGATGCTGCTAGCTGGAGCAAAAAACATACTGCTGGAGAAACTCAGTAGGTCATACAGTATCTGTGTTTGAGGTGAACCATCTTCACCTGCCACTACCCAAGTTCCATAACTTGTTTCTCCTTGTTTGCTTCTAAATATCACCCACCTGCCTCTTTCTCCCAATTCCATCTTTCCCCCACTTGGCTCCAACAGCCCATCATTCATCACCCCTCCTCAGTCCACCCCCATCTCACTCCTACTACACTCCTACTACACCCTGGCTCTTTCCCTTTCCACTCTCAATCCTCGCACAGTGACTCAACCCAAATCATTGACAACTCCTTTACCAGTTCAATCTCCTGAATTCCCCAAGCTGTGTGTTTTATTGGATGCAATAATTGGTCAAAAATAAACATTGTTTTTTTTTGGAGGTTAGAAAATGAACCTCTGATTCGGAAGTATGTTCAAACTTCTGAAGTAATTTGGAAGGTTCTGGAGGTCAGAGCCTGGAAATGTGACTTCCGACGCTGTTGCTAGTTTCACAGTTCAGGGAATGTGCTTGTATGTGTTGAACGAGATGCTCCTTGTATATTAGGAATAAGAATACTTTATGGTCACATGTGACTAGGCACAGTGAGATTCTTCGCTTGCATACACAATGTTAACAAATAGCAGCCACCTACAGTGCTGACAAAGTTGCAAAGCATGCCGGCTCCTCCTTCCTCCTTTTGTTCTCCAACCCCCCCCCAACAACGGTTTCCCCACGCCGGGTCCCCATTGTCCTTCTCCTCCCCCCTCACGGCGGTTCTCCACGCTCTCATCGACCATCGACCGTGGGTCGACCCGCAAGGCTTCACCACCGCCGATGCCCCATCATCGCGAAGCTTCAACGCCACCGCCGCCGAGGCCTCATTGCTGTCAACTTCACGCCTCCATAGTGCCAACACGGGCCCGAGCCGCGGGCTCCTTTGGCAGCTTTGCCCAACCTAGGCTTCTACGCGCGAGGCCCCGGCCGGGCCCCGACCCGGGCTCCTACGCGGCGATCCGGGAGGCATCGAGATCACAGCTCCTCGATAAAGGCCTCCAGCCGCATTCCCAGTCCACATCCGTGGCCAGACAGGAAGCCTTCTGACCGGGTGGCCTGTCGGGAAACCTTAGAACATGGAACATAGAAACACATAGCACAGGAATAGGCCCTTTGGTCCACAATTAATGTGCAGAACATGATGGCAAAATAAAATAATCTTATCTACCTGCACATGGTCCATATCTATCCATTCCCTGCATATCCATGTGTAAAAGTCTCTTAAACACCACTATTGTATCTGCCTCCACCACCACTCCTGGCATCACGTTCCAGGCATGCACAATGCTCTGTATAACTATCTTGCTCAGCAACATATTTTAAACTTTGTCCCACATACCCTAAAGCTATGCCTCCAGCCTTTGATATTTTCACCTTGGTTAAAAGGTTCTGACTGTCTACCCCATCTATGCCTTTCATCTTGTTCCTCAATTGAACACCAATGTATTCCAATTTTAGAAAGGGTTAATTCATTAGGCCAACTTAGACTTAAAAGTTAACTGCAGAGGACGTTTTTTTACTTTAAAATAATATTGATGTCTTTAAATTACAGATAAGGAAATATGTTTTTTTTAATTATTTACAGCTTTTTTTTAATATCTTCATTCATTGGACATTTAAGGGGCTGTCCCACTGTACGAGCTAATTCAAGCATTCTCCCGCGTTTTCCCTGATTCAAACTCGGAGAATTACGATAGTAGCCACTCGTAGGTACTCGGGGCTCTCGTGGACATTTTTCAACATGTTGAAAAATCTTCACAAGTCTTCACGAGCTTACCGCGTTTACTGAGTACCTGCCGTTAGCATTACGAGCCGATAAGCGACGTCCCGAGGTCCGGCATACCCGCTACATACATTCTATGTGCTTACCACGAATTTGATTTTTTTTTTAACTCAGTAAAGCTCTTGAATTAGCTCGTACAGTGGATCAGCCCCTTTAGAATTAGTTGCAAAGATCTGACAGCATGAGTTGTAATTAGGCCACAAGGGCAGGCCTCGAGGTCCACCAGCTAGGAATTAGTTGCTGTCCACTGACAGAACGATGGCCACACTTGTGTCCTGCCTCAGTGTAATCTACTATTCTTGCACCTTTGTACTTAAGTATGGTTATACATTTGTATAGTAATGTTTTGTTGAACTATATGCACAAAAGGAATTTCACTGTACCTGTGGAAAAAAAATACAATTGAAGTACCACTGATCATAGATGGACACAAAAACCTGTAGTAACTCATTGGGACAGGCAGGGAGAGATGGAATAGATGACGCTTGGGGGCGAGACCCTTCTTCAGATCATAGGTCAGCTGTAGCAACAGATCTAGGAGTTTGATGAGACCATGGGAACACAAGAGCTTGCTACCGCCATTGGGATGGTACAGGAGTAGAGGAGAAGGTGGTGGTAGGCGAATGTGATGCACCTCTCGTGACAACAAACAATCTGACTAATGTTGACTGTAGTTGGATGATACACCATACACTATTATGTTTTGAACTAAATCTGGTTCATTATTCATTATATGGTCTATTAAAGCTTGTTCCTTCATTGGGTTAGGAATAGAGGTTGAATGGAACTACTCAAAATACACTCCAGTAACTGTACTTTAAATGTGAATTGCAATGCTTAGTTAAGTCTAGAATGAAAGTTATGTTTTGTTATTACAACTATCCTGCCTTTGCTACATGCTCTGCTGTGTCATGCATCTGATTTGAATATTTATGTATCTGGCAGTTTACCATCGAGAGCCCAAACACATCATTGGCTACTGCCTTGAACCCTTTCCTATTTTGTAGTTGTGCTCGTCACCTTTCAGTTTCATGCTTCCCTGTCACCACGTCCTTCGCGTCCCCTCTCAACATTAAAATGATTCTATTCTCAATTCTCAAGGCACCTCTTTAATTCTGCTATATTTCCAATCTTTCATGCAGACTTTATTATATTAGAAATTGAGTTCTCAGCAACGTCTCTGTATGTGATCTGCGGGGGAGGATAATTCAATTCCGACTAAGTGGACAACGACATGAACAGAATTTATTACTGGCGTGTTGGTTATGGTATTACTGGCGTGAGGGTTATGGTATGAGTGCAGGCAGGTGGGACTAAGGGAAAATAATTGTTCGGCACGGACTTGTAGGGCCGAGATGGCCTGTTTCCGTGCTGTAATTGTTATATGGTTATATGGTGGGGGGTAAAGTTCTAGTTGTAACTCAAAACGTTGACCATTAAATGGATATTAATTCTCACTATTTCTGCATTCAAGCTCGCAGCATCTGATTTAGACTGCAAGTGCATACGCCTCTGATAAAGCTAAGACTTCCAGGCGTGGTTCGCAAAGTGCATTAGGCTGCTTAAGTATGCAACTCATATTTTATGCTGACTGTAGGATTCTGATTACAACATTTGGCACATAGGGATGAGATTGTGCTGCTCAGTTGTACAGGATCTTGATCAACTTAACCATAAAGGAACCATTATAAGCCAATTCCACATATTTAACAAGTTTATTTTTGTGGACCTCACAGAATTGTGTCCCTCAGCAGGACAGGCAGCATCTCCGGAAAGAAGGAATGGGTGATGTTTCAGGTCGTGACCCTTCTTCAGACTGAACCCTTCGCAGTCTCGACCTCAAAAGTCACCCATTCCTTCTCTCCAGAGATGCTGCTTGTCCCGCTGAGTTACTCCAGCATTTTGTGTCTACCTTCAATTTAAACCAGCATCTGCAGTTCTTTCCTACACAGAATTGTGTTCCTCCTTGACTTAGAAGAATTTATAATCTGCTACTAAAGAATAGAAGGTCCCCTCTTTGGATTGCTTCCATTCTCTAAGGCCTGATGTTGGTAAACACCCGTTGACAACCAAATCATGCCCCAGCCTTTCTGCCTGAAGATTACATTGAGTGCGATTTAAATGGGACCAAAGTTTCATTTGGCTTGTGGACAGTCAGATCTACAAAATGCTTTGTGCACCGAGTTTGTGTTAGTCTTGGCTGAAAGTTGGGCCTGTCCCACTTGGGCATTATTTGCACGTCATTTACGCGACATAATTTACACGTCACGATGCACGACGCGCGCATCATGGCGCGTGGTGAGAAGTGGTGGCGTAGTCAGTGATGAGCGGTCGCACGCGGCGCCCCAGGATTTTGGGATTCACAAAATCTTTGCACGCCACCTGCGTGACGCGCAAATGACACACAAGTGGGACAGGCCTTTTACTTCCTGCTCTGTGTTTTCACTGTAGTGTTCTGTTTATATAAAAACAGATTATGCTTATGCAACTGCTCATCGGACTGGATATTGCTAGCTTGCTATTCTGTGGATTCAGCCTGTCACATCCTCAATCGATGTCAATCCGTCCAACCGTTCATGTTCCAAACTTTTAATTCACATCTTTAAATAATTCACATATTATTTTGCAAAACAAAGGACACCAAAGGCTTATTTCAATTATTTAGTCTGGGGAATGGACCGATTAAGATCCAGAGGAGAGCCGACTCATAACTATCAACCATTGATTGGAATTTAAGATGTAAACATGTTCATAGTGAGGCATGAGCATAACCTTGCTCCCGTTTCTTCCTGTTACATTTTCTTTTTATTACATTCTGCCAGACTACATGAATGGAATAATCAGGCTACTTTGCACCATGTTAAAAACATCATCCATAATATGGATGTTGGATTATTATAACAAACTTTGCAAACTATTAAGCAATACATTTTTTAAATTAAATAAATACTCCTTCATTCAGTGACAGAAAGACAATGCCATTACATAAACTGCATGTTCATGATGAAGTATATGTTGCAGACTGCAACTATCAGGAAAGTGTCTCAATTTATATTTGAAAGGAAAATCAGGTGAGAGAAATGTGTTTCAAATGACTGTCCCAGGAGTCCAACATTATTTCCTATTTCAGTGCTGTTTTCTCACACTTTTTGTAGGAATTATGCTTCCTTCATCACATTTTTGCATTCACCTCTTTAATAATTTGCCCTACTTGTTTTGAGATTAATATATATAATTTTCATTTTATGTTATAAGAACTCTGTTTTGTATCATTCATTTCAAAATTTGTTCTTATCTATCAAAGGTGGTTGGATCCAAGCTTTCTTCTCCTTTCAGGTGCAGGAACAGTAATATGATCATGTAGGAACATTTGAAAGATCTTAAAGAGACAAGTCAAGAGTGTTTTATTGTCAAATGTCCCAGATAGAACAATGAAATTCTTACTTGCTGCAGCACAAGAGAACATGTAAACATAGTACACTGTAAACAATATAATAAACGAGGGAGAAAAGAAGAAGAAAAAAATAAGTGTGTACACATTCACAAGTACACACATGTGTGTGTGTGTGTGTGTGTGTGTGTGTGTGTGTGTGTGTGTGTGTATATAGACACATACACAAAAAAACAAACAATAGTAGTGCAATAATAATAATAATAATAAAAATAATCTATTGTATTTCAGAGTTTATTTGAGGTTGTAGTGTTTAATATCCTAACTTTAATCAGTAATAAGTCGAGAAATAAAGCCTACATTATTCAGTGAGGGTGATCTCTGCCTCGAGGGGGAAAATGTGAATCTGAATATATAAACATCTTGTGAAAGTTGGAATTTTTAAAGCTGTAATCGTGACTAACGTGTCAAATATAGGATGAAATCTACATACAGGCTGGTCTCTGGTTGATCCATTAAACTTCACCCCACTCACCTTAGAGCTAGGCTCTCCGGTGTTGGATATTTCCACCTTGTGGGGGAAAAAGGTTCTGACTTTGTGCCCTATCTATGCCTCTCATGATTGTATATACTTCTATCATGTCTCCCCTCAACCTCTGACATTCCAGAGAAAACAATCCAAGTTTATCCAACCTCTCCCTGGAGCTGAGACCCTCTCATCCAGACAGCATTCTGGTAAACCTCTTCTGCATCCTCTCCAAAGCCTCCACATCTTTACTGTAATGGGGCAACCAGACCTCCACATAATACTCCAAATGTGGTCGAAACAAGGCTGTATAGAGCTGCATCTTTACTTTCTGTCTCTTATATTCTATAATCAATGCCCCTTGCAATGAATTCAAGCATACCATATGCCTTTTTTTTTTGTTAGAAGCTATTGTACAATAAAAAACAATGATCGACATAGCAATTATATAATTTTCGTAGAGCTTCAGTTTTAACATTTTATAAACTATTAACTAGATAGGAAAAAAAGGGAAAGAAGAAAGAAAGAAGAAAAAAAAAGCAAGGAAAAAAAACCAGAACTAGAAAAGGTGAAAAAGAAGCGAAGGTATATCCCACTACCTTTCCATACGTCTGCTCACCCAACCCTACCACCGGTTTTGAGTTTGTGTTCAACCATTATGTTGTTGAAAAAATTCAATAAAAGGAGACCATATTTTTGAAAATTGATCTGGTTTGTCAGTCAAGACAAACCTTATTTTTTCTAGATGTAGTATCTCGATCATTTCAGTAATCCACATCTTCACTGTGGGGACTGTTGCCTTTTTCCAGAATTTAAGTATAAGTTTTTTCGCAGTTATTAAACGGTAGCCAAGGAAGTGTCTTTGAAATATCATTAGATTAGCGCAGCCCTCTGACATTCCTAATATTTTTGTATTAATATTAATATTAATAGTTTTGGATCTGGCTCCAATGGAGTTTTAAGTGTTTTAGAAATAATATTGAATATTTCCGTCCAGAAGTTTTGTATTTTTATACAGGATACAAAAGTGTGAGTTAGGGTGGCTTCTTGAAAGTGACATTTATCACAGAGAGGAGAGACAGTTGGGAAGATCTTGTTCAATTTGGTCTTTGAGTAGTATAACCTATGCAATACTTTAAATTGTATCAGGCAATGCCTGGCATTTAAAGAACAGTAATGTATGTATTGTCGGCTTTCATCCCACATATCTTTCGAAATGGGTAAACCCAGCTCGTCCTCCCATGCTCACCTATAAATCTCAGAAGGTGAATTTCAATATTTAGAAGAGTATTGTAAATGTAAGATATCAACTTGCTTGTATCGGCATGTCTATTCAGTCATCTAATATATCAGGATCCATAAGAGAACAATCTTGTGTATATGTTTTCACGTAATCTCGAAGTTGGAGATATCTAAAAAAATTATGGGCATTCAAATCATATTTCTCCTGCAGTTCTTGAAAAGAAGAGAGAGTCCCCTTCTGATAGGGGTCTCCCACAGTATTGATTCCCTGATTCTTCCATTGAGCAAACACCACATCTAAAGTAGACAGTTTAAAAGAGGGATTATTTGCAATGGAAACCATATGCCTTCTTAACCGCCCTATCTAATTGAGCTGTCACCTTCAGTGACCTATGAGCTTGGACTCCAAGATCCCTCTGCACATCAATGCTGTTAAAGGCCTTGCCATGAACTGTCTCCCCTTTCAGCATTCTAAAGTGCAACACCTCCAATTTGCTCGGGTTAAACTCCATCTACTATTTCCCTGCCCTTTTCTGCAACTGATCAATTCTCACTGTATACTTTGAGAGCCTCCCTTACAGTCCAGAACTCCAGCAATCTTGATGTTATCTTCAAATTTACTAACCAACCCATCTCCATTCACATCCAAATAATCTGTATACCTCACAATAGCAGAGGTCCCAGCACAGATCCCTGCAGAACACCACAGATATCAGACCTCCAGTCAGAATATCTGACCATCACAACCCTTTGCCTTCTATGAATAAGCCACATCTGAATCCATACAACCAAGTCATCTTGAACCCCATCCATTTTAAACTACTGGATCAGCCTACCATGAGGAACCTTATCAAAGGCCTTATTCATATCCATGTTTACAACATCCACTGCCCCACCTTCATCAATCGCCTTTGTCCCCTCAAAAAAACTCAATCAAATAAATAAGACACAACCTGTGGCACACAAAACTGAGCTGGCTATCCTTAATTAGCCCCTTCTCTTCCAAATGGAACACAATCCTGTCCCAAACTCCAATAGCTTTCCTACCACAGACGTGAGGCTCACTGGCCTATATTTTCTCTCTGTATTCTCACTAGCCTAGATTCTCTCTACTTCCCTTCTTAAACAAAGGTACAACATTGGACACTCTCCAGTACCCTGGGACCTCGCCTGTGGCTAGAGAAGAAACGAAGATCCTCGTCAAGACAACTGCAATCTCCTCTTTTGCCTCCCTCAATAACCTGGGATAGATCCCATCAGGCCCTGGGGACCGATCCACCTTAATGCTCATCAAGAACCTTACCACTATTTCCTTCTCAATCTCAAACTGCACTAGCATATTTGTATTCCCCACACTGATCTTGCTGTCCTCCAAGTCCTTCTCTTTGAAGAAACTCTCGACACCAAAGCACAACACCGTATAAATCTAGGAACACTCTGACCTATTATTTACAACTTATTGTTGTACTGTCAACCTAATATGGACTTATTACTCCGAAGTTTGAACTAAGTGGTTAGATATGCCGTCCCACCTCCTTCAGTAAGTGAGTTCACGTTTGTTCAGTGTCCAATGTCACCTAACATGATGTCATATTTTCTAATAAAAATACAAACAACATTATGTTCAAAAGTACTGTTCAAGCCATTTATTTATTATTATTTTTTCATTGGATAGAGCTCCATATTTTCCATAAAGAAATCTTCCCAAACTTGCTTCTGAATGAACCGTCTCAGATCATATGGTCGTGAGCAGGAAGGAACTGCAGATGCTGGTTTAATCCAAAGACATACACAACATGCTGGAGTAACTCAGCGGGACAGGCAGCATCTCTGGAGAGAAGGAGTGGGTGACGTTTTGGGTCGAGACCCTTCTTCAGACAGCACCCTCATATAGAAATGTTTACCTCCCTCTACGATAAATTCCTTTCAAATGCTCCAAATTCGTAATCAAATTGATCTCTTAACCTTACATGTTTCAGGAAATCAATTAATGTCATCTAATTATGACATAATGATTGAAGTCTTGGTGACAAATGCATGCAATCCTTCTAAACGTATGCCCCATAAGAATACCAGTAGTGCGCACCCGAGCTGTGAATTGAGCTGGCTTGTGTAGCTGCATTAAATATTTATTTTATTTACAATTCTAACCCACAATTTATAAAGGTTAAAATATCAATAGTTGTTTGTAATAATTATATGCTTAAACAATAACAGAACATAGAACAGTACAGCACAGGAACGGGCCCTTCAGCCCACACTGTTTGAGCTGAACATGATGCCAAGTTAAACTGATCTCATCTGCCTGTACAAGATCATTATCCTTCTATTCCCTGCACTTCCATGCGCCTATTCAAAAGCCTCTTAAAGCCACTATTGTACCTGCCTCCATCACCACCGCATGGCAGTGCCTTCCAGGTCCTCACCACCCTCTGTGTAAAAAAACTTGCCCCGCACATCTCCGTTACATTTCCCCCTCTCACATCATAGCCATGCCCTCTAGTGTTGGACATTTCCACCCTGTGGAAAAAGGCTCTGACTTTAAAACATGGAGGTACCATATGTCCGATGTTTATGAGTACCTCTCTCGTGAAAGTAATCTTTGTAGGGTTTTCACAGACGACACAAACGAACAAACACATACAAAACAGCAAGGAGCAGTACACCATGGCTGCCATAGCCGGCGCCAGCAGCAGCTACACTGCAAGCAGCTAAAAATCTGTAGCCTCCCTTTGATCTGGTATTTTGTTGGTTCACATGCTTGATCAATGGTGTTTTATCATTAATGTCTTATTATTATTAATGTTTAGTGTTTTCTGAGTCATTCGTAACTGTCACGATATGTCATGTTGTAACTTGTGGGCGGAGCACCAAGGCAAATTCCTTGTATGTGAATACTTGGCCAATAAACTTACTTACTTAAAATATGGCTTACCTATTTTGATTATGTGATTGGAGATGAGGGTAGTTGGGAAGACTGTTGTATCACATTGTCACAGATAACAAAATGTTAAATAATCTAGAAATTAGATCGCAAACCAATCAGGTAGGCTGGCCCCTTCCTGGGGGCGGAGTTGGATCCATGGGAGGTGGTCATGGAGGGGGGGGTGCTCCTCAAACTGCGGAGCATCCTGGTCAATACAGCTCACCCCCTCCATGACCCACTGGTTAAACTGAGGTGCATCTTCAGCAACAGTTCCACCAAGATGCAGCACAGAACACCACAGGAGATCCTTCTTCCCTGTGGCTATAAAAGTGCCCAACTCCTCCCCCTTCTGTCGTGGGGTTGAGACGGACTCCCCCACCTCCCCAATCTTTGCACATCCCCCAAGCATTTCCACTCGTCACTTTAATTTCATGTTTCATGTATTTTGTGTTTTATGACTGTTGGCAGATCAATTTCCCTCCTGGGATAAATAAAGTTCTATTGTATTGCATCATATGCAATATAACACAATCCAAATTAATACTTAAAACATGGATTTATATCCGTTCCACTACTTGTAACTTTCTTTCCAAGCTCTTGAATCTAACTATCTCCTCCAATCTCTCTTTCTTCCTCTCTATTAGGAACAGAATCACCCTCACTTAATATATTTCTTACAACCCTTCTAATTGTACAATGAATCAAGTATTATGTTTTCATTTCAACTCTACTTACGTATGTGAAATGTGTGCAAAGATTCTCCTTGAGCCTCCGCTTGAGTGGAAGTACTGACGGCCATGAACAGCCCAATTGTAAAGGATTGTGAGATAACATCTTCTATACATTACTAAAATCTGATCTTGTTATCTTCCTGTTTGCGCGTTCCCTCCTCTCCCACACATAGAGAGGCAGGGATTGTTGGGGGATGAGGGGAAATGAGCCACGCCTGCACAGTTAGGGGCTATAGGTGAATGGTGGAATATTGCATTGGGGGAACGGGTTGCGTTGGGGGAACGAGTAATTGGTGGAATATTGCATTGGGGAATGGGTTGCGTTGGGGGACTGGGACCCAACATGTCCCATTTAGCCTAATAACCTATAAAAATGCACACTTTGTGTAAACATTTGCCCAGTGATATTATGCTGGAAGGAACATTTGCTTTCGTTCAGTTCAATTTAGTTTATTGTCACGTGTACCAAGGTACAGTAAATAGCTTTGTTGCGTGCTAACCAGGCAGCGGAAAGACTATACATGATTAATATCGACCCATTTACAGTGTATACATGATAAGGGAATTATGTTTAGTGCAAGGTAAAGTTTGTAAAGTCCGATCAAAGATAGTCCGAGGTTTTCCCAATGTGGTGGATAGTAGTTACGGACTGGTCTCTGGTTACGGTAGTGGTTTTCGATGATACCATTTACCATACCATTGATTTACCATTCTCATATAATTTTATTGGCCAATGGTTGTAGGTTAACATGCAGGAAATTTGTGATTACTGTCGTTGCCATCTTTATAACCTTAAGACTAGTGAATTATGTCAGAACAAACACAAAGTATGCATGCCGATTTTCTTCATAGATGTTTGACATTTGCAAATAGTCACCACGATATTATCTGAAAAAGAGATACTATAATAATTATTTGGATTTTACAAAATATTTGTTGTTAACAAAGTTTAATGACTACTGCGGTGATCAAAGTGTATCGTTTCTAAAGCGTACCTTTCTCCAGCCACCCGGTCATCTTATTCCATTCTCTTCCTCCTCTACTCATCTCCCACCACTACACACTCCACCATTTCCTCTTTGTCCACTTCCCCTTCTATACCCTCTGACCCATTCTCCCTACAGCTTTGCATTTCACTACTCCCTTATCTGACCCTACCATCTCCGTTTCTCTTTTCAGCTTTATCATCATCTCCACTCCTCTGCCAACCACCCCAGCTCACATGCAATGCTTCAGTCTATTCATGCCTCTCTTGTCCAGTTTTCTCTGCCCTGCTCCTTCAGTCTGAACAAGGTTCCTGACCCGAAACGTCATCCTTTCCTTCCGCAGATGCTGCCTCAACCGTTGAGTTTCTTCAGCATTTTGTTTTTCCACAATATTCCAACATCTGTAGACTCTTTGTCACACCTATGGCCAAGTATGGACCGGTACATTTCTCCACTGTGGAATCAAAATCATTTGTCGATAATATGCCCAGTCATCAGTGCAGCAACTGATCATTTGTTTAGCCTGTTCAAATATTACTTTGAATTTTTCAAGAACATAAACTCACACACGTTGTGTAAGCATACCCCTAATCCAATCAGGATGGAGCAGTTGACCTTCAAAATGATCTTCATAAATGTTTTATGGTTTCTTTTCCTGAAAATACAACCTTGGGGGATATGGGGCTATCAAAGCCTCTAAGACTGAATCAGATAGCCACTGGCCAACCTCATGTAAGCTTCCATTCCCTAGACTGGTGCCACTTTGTACCACTTCAACCTGGATCAGTTTCAGGATAAATGGCATCTACAGTGTTCTCGGGCTAAACAAC
Organism: Amblyraja radiata; assembly: GCF_010909765.2. NCBI lineage: Eukaryota > Metazoa > Chordata > Chondrichthyes > Rajiformes > Rajidae > Amblyraja > Amblyraja radiata. Next base: position 36,011,551 of record NC_045959.1, read on the forward strand.
CTGAATGGGCTGCACTAGCTGTCATGATATGTGGAACTTATGCTTTAGTTACTTTTGTAGAATGTTTGCCATTTTAAATGAGTAAAACCTAAGTAACTTTTCTCTCTCTGCTGGTGCCTTTGCCCCTGTGGCAGTGGTGTTTGGCCAGTTTGTGTTTTTCCAGACTTCCCTTCATGATGTCGTTGACATATTCGATGGACCCACTCAGCAAGCTTTACTTTTGACTTCGTTGTCAGGGTCTCACTCAGGTGAGGTTCAACAATGCTGTGCGACTTTTGGACCTGGTTTCTTTGGCACCATTTAATTTTACCGTGGTACATTAATGTTATTTATTTTAGCACTATTAAAAAGTGCGTAAAGAAAATTATCTGGAATTCCTGCTGAAACTACAGAGAAATGGTGTTACAATTGCCCCCATTGACTTTCAGAAACACTTACACTTATAGGAGGCCTCACTGAAATTCAAGAGATGCTGCTCTTGTAGATCCATTGCCAGCTACCTTTGATAAGCAAAATGATGAGCTCTTGAAGCTGTAGGTGAATGCTAAATTGCTATGTCTTGCAGTACAAAGGTACAACAGACATTTATTATCACATACACCAATTGGTGTAGTGAAATTTGACTTGCCATGCAGCACACAAAGACTCAACATTAAAGAATTTAACAATAAACATAAAAACATCCCCCCACAATGGTTCCCACTGTGAGGGAAGGCACAGAGTCCAGTCCCCATCCCCTTGTCCACCCATAGTCGGGCCTATTGAGGCCTCTGCAGCCGGCACTACGGCGGCCCGATGTTTCAGGTCCTCTCGCCGGGTGATGGTGCTCCGGCTTCGTGAGAACCCTCTCAGCGGCATGAAGCTCCTGGAACTTCCTTACTGGAGCCCGCGGCTTCCGAAGCCAACAGGCCGCGTTGGATGGAGCTCCACCACTGGTGATCTCGCTGAGAGATCCCAGGCTCCCGATGTTAAAGTTAGCGCGCCACCCATGGCTGGTTGCTCACCTGCGGTCTCAGCATTCCGGAGCTCCAGAGCGGCGACCCAGGCAAGGCATCGCCCACTCTGCGATAGCGCTCCAGCGCTGTGCCACCGCCGAAGCCGAGGTTCTGGGCGGTCCCCTCAGGAAATGCCGCTCCAGGCCCGCTGGTAGGTCGCGAGGACGGGTCGACGGTGCTGCCTGGAGAAAAGACCGGGTAGGGACCAGTAAGAGCAGTTTCCCCCTCCCCCACCCCCACATAAAAAAGAATAGACCTCCAAACAAAGCACTTTTTAACACACTAAAAATAAAAGAAAGAAGTGAAAAGACAGACAGGTGCAGACTAGGCAGCCATACCCAACTGGACGGCGCCCCCTATCAAGTATCATAAACTCAGAAATGTCTGATGCCAATTATCCCTATTATGTGGTGAATAATAGAATTTTGGGGAAGCTAACAGGAATGTGGGGAAAATAACATCAGTGTAAATGGGTGCTTTGTAGTCGATGCAGACTTAGTAGTCTGAAGGTCTATTTCCATGCTGCATAACTATGATTATTAATAAGAAAATAATAGATGGACAAAGATTTAGTTTCATTTAGTTTAGAGATACAGTGCGGAAAGAGGCACTTTGGCCCACCGAGTGCTCTCCGACCAGCGATCTCCGCACACTACCACTATGCTACACACACGAGGAACAATTTACAGTTATTTTAAGCCAATTTGTCTGCACACCTGCACATCTTTGGAGTGTGGGAGGAAACCAGAGATCCCAGAGAAAATCCACGCAGGTCACGGGGAGAACGTACGAACTCTGTACAAACAGCACCCATAGTCAGGATCGTACCCAGCTGCAAGGCAGCAACTCTACTGCTGTGCCACCATGAAGCCCCTATTTCAACATGTGTAATCTAGTTAAAATCACAGACATCAATTGAATTAAGAGAAAAAGAAAACACCTATCTATACCACCATTAAAATGAATGGGACTCAGTTAAATACAACAGATATGGCTGATACAAAGTTCAGGAAGTATGAAGTGCAGTCTGGAACACATTGATGCACAGACTGTAACCACCACAACGTTATCTATGCAATTGCTGGAAGCCAACAGCACGATGTAGCCCATTATCAATTAGCTGAAGGGCAATGGAAAGAACACAATGAGAATGCCCTGTTCTATATATAGCATTAAAGGGCCAGCATCATGCCAAGCATACTAAAAACATAGTCATTATATTACAGGTAAATATTAATATACCTAGAGCATTTCTAAATGCTGTAAATATACAACATAATTGAACAAATAGAAATCTAATAGTTAAATGAAGTTTTTAATAGCCAGCAGTGGCATAAATTAAAGATATCTGTCTTTAGCAGTGAAATATTGAAACAAAATCATCACATAAGTCATTATTGAAGAATACGTCCATAGAATCATGTATTTAAAGTCAACAGGACTTTATTCTAACCATTGGAAGTGTTAGGTGATTTGTGATGTGTATGTATTTCTATTTATGTATATCCGTGCATGGAGAAGTTCAAAATAACTTGTTGTTTTGCTAGCAGTTGTCTTCACGGGCTTAATGCAGTCGCATTAGTTGACAGCCAAGGTGTAACAAATTCTTTAAGTACTTTTAAATATTAACTCAAACTATGATAGGTTAATTGTCATACAGTCTGGCAGCTTGCACTGAATGAGATGAGAATGCAGCTGATTTATTTCCTTTGGCTCAATGAGCTGAAAAGTGCCCAAAGCACCACAACAAATCATGTTGTATAGTCCCTTAATGCACGTTGAATTCTTTAGCACATTTCGATCAATATGTAATTGGATTCCTTTTGATTCAAATTTTGAATTCCCTTGAAGATAAAATTTAATTGGAAAAATATATGAACTTCTGTGGTGGTTCTTGTAGCACAGTGACTTATCTGGGTTTACAATGGCCAATTGACCTATCGAACTGCAAATATTTAGACAAAGAACACATCTTTGGGATGTGGGAGGAATCTGGAGGTTCTGGAAGAAACTAGCAGAATATGCAAACTCCACACAGACAGTAGCTCTACCTGGTTTGCCTCTATGCTGCAAATAATATATCTATATTTTTGTTTTGGTATTATTTTCAGAGATTATATTCTATATGCGTCTGATCAATGAAACAGTATTAGTTTTTTCTGGTTGTGGCTTTCGGGCCAACGTTGGTGATGACTGCTAGTTACGGGCAGATTCAAGAACACGCCAGTCCAATAGAAATTAAAAATCGCTCCAGAGATGCTGCCTCACCTGCTGAGTTTCTCCAGCATTTTTGTCTAGCTTCATATTTATGGGATCCTTTGGCCTAGCTATTTGGAAGCCAGATGAAAAAAATTCAAAGCATGTTGCAGTCTTTCCAGTCTGTGAAATTCTGCTTTGGTGTGAGTAGGGGGCGCCGTCCTGTATGGGTATGGCTGCCCAGCCTGCAGCTGTCCGTCTTTTTCACCTCTGGAACGGCGTTTCCTGAGGGGACTGGCCAGGACCTCGGCTTCGGCGGCAGCACAGCGCTGGAGCGCCATCGCGGAGCGGGCGATGCCTTGCCTGGGTCGCCTCGCTGGAACTCCGGTATGTTGGTACCGCCGATTGGAACATCGCGGAGCTGCGGGTCTGTGGAGTGGCAAGCCGCGGGTGGCGGCGCTGAACTTTACATCGGGAGCCTGGGATCTCTCGCCGAGATCGCCAGTGGTGGAGCTCCATCCAGCGCGGCCTGTCGGCTTCAGAAGCCACAGTCTCCAGTAAGGAAGTGGCCGTTCCAGGTTTCCCAAGCCGCTGTGAGGATTCTCCCAATGCCGGAGCACCATCATCCGGCGAGAAGGGCCTGGAACATCGGACCTCTGTAAAGGTGACTGCGGAGGCCAAATAGGCCCGACTATGGGTGGACATGGGGATGGGGACTGGACTTTGTGCCTTCCCTCAACCATTTTTTTTTAATACCGCTAAGTGTGGTATACTACAAACAATTTTAGTGTCTGTTTTTACACCATGCCTTGCCTCTGGTTATTCTATTGCACAGGGATATTTCAAAAATTGAAGCAAATAAATATATCCACTGGAATTAACTTGTCAACCTTCTGTTAATGTTGTGAAATAAAAAAGTGACATATAATTCACCTCCTGTGTCTTGGACAAAATACTGCAGCAAAATATATTGTTACATATTTGTTTGTTACCAAGTATACAGTGAAAAGTAATATATTTCATCTTAGGATCTGTTCATAATATATTTTATTGAGTTGTATTTTATTCCATGCAATAACTATTATTCAAAATATCTTTTATTTAGGAGAGTCCCTTCCGTTAAGTTCGAGTAACCAGATCACAATCAAGTTTACCTCCGTGGGTGTAATAACAGCCAAAGGATTTCATTTTGTTTATCAAGGTAGGTTGACAATTGAAGTTTAATTAAAGCTATCACAATTGAATTCCAAAGTAGTTGTTTGATAAACATGATTATTACCATGTTAATCATACTACAATTGATTATAAATCAAAAGACACGGCAAATTTGGCCTTCATATTAGAAAAAGTATATCTTCACACAATGAGCAATCCACATTTAGAATAGAGACGTAAAGAGAGTAATAAAGGAGAAAACACTAAAACATTCAAGAATCTGTTGGATACATGGCTGTGGGAAGCATCTTTCTGATGATGACTAAGGTAGATCAATCGTCCTTCATTTTATCTGCTGATTCGGTCACCTTGCCATGTGGCTGCCATGCCTATGAAACTGTCTTAATTAAGCTAGTGTGTCCAAATATCAGTTTAGCCTTTGAATAACACATTTGAAGGTCGCAGAATAATTCAACGAGAAAGGCAATTCCCTCATTCATTATTTGTTGAATGATGGAAGTTGTTTGATTGTAAAAGATGCTTGAAATATTTGGAGGATATGACAGAGTGTTGATTGAAGGGACCATGTTGATGTGATGTGTTTAATTTCCAAAATGTGCCAGATGAGAAAATGGTTCCCAAATTAACCCAAAATATACTAGCATTGTTTGAAAATTGGCAGTCATAGGGAAAACTGAGTTAAAGTAAATGATTATATTTCACTTCAAAAAGATAACTAAGGAGTACTCCAGGGATTGGTTCTTGACTCACAAATGCTTACTTTATACATACTTATCTAACTAAATCTTAAGTGTAATCTAATGATCAGGCTTCCAGCACCTTCGGGAGGGAGAGGGTTAGGGGTTACTGAATTCCAGAGTTTCGCTGTGCTCCAAAAAAGAGAAATATTGCCACACATCAGTTTTAAATGACTGACCTCTTATTTTGTACCTATGTCCCCTTGTTTGTGATACTTCTCACTAGCTCTGAAGAAATTGTTTAACCACAAGGGGGCTGAGTTAAAATTGTGAAGAAAATAATTAAAATAACCGCTGCATGGAATGTTTTTCATTATTCGGAGGATAATAGGATTTTATGTAAATTTAATAAGAAAAATCTTCCTGTGGAAATGGAACTGAATGTAATAGAAGAAAGGAAGGGAGGAATAACCTATGAACAAGAAACTGGTGTCAATAAACAGAATGATAAGTATCCCAGTTTAAAACTGGTTTCAGTATGCAATTCAGAATCTTCAGAATCTTCATAATAATGGAAAGCCAGCCAATAAGGATTTGTTATCCCAAAGGGCCTGTCCCACTTACGCCATTTTTTCAGCGACTTGCTGGCACCCGTCATAGTCGCAGCAGGTTGCCAAAAATGTTCAACATGTTAAAAATCCAGCGGTGACCAGAAAAAGGTACAACTCTTTAGGCGACTACTCACGACCATACTGGCGACATTTCGCGGGGTGACGCCTGTTTTGTGGTGAGTAGTCGCCCAAAGAGACATACCATTTTCTGCTCGCCGCTAGATTTTCAACATGTTGAAAATTATCAGCAACCTGCTGCGACTATGACGGGTGCTGGCAAGTCGCCGAAAAAAATTACGTAAGTGGGACAGGTCCTTAATTCTTAAGTGGCTTAATTGGCAAATAGAACACACAGCAACATCACATCAGCTACAATGAGGTGAAATCTGTAGACACAAAATGCTGGTGAAACTCAGCAGGACAGGCAGCATCTCTGGAGAGAAAGAATGGGTGATGTTTCGGGTCTAGACCCTTCTTCAGACAAATCTGTAGATCTAGACAAAATGCCGCATATCCACATCTTGATTTACAGACACCACTAATTTGATTTGTAAATTTATGGTGGAAGTGGTGTACATTACATTGGGAACATTTTTAATTTAAAATCGTAGCTCATTCGCACATCCTATATTGCAATAATTTTGGGCTTCAATATCCAAACTAGTAGATAGTCAGTGTTCTGCAAGAGAAAACAAAAATAGTTTGAAAAGTAGTCATAGCTGATGCACCTTTTGTCAATTCTTTCACTTTAGTCATTGAAACTTTATGGTTCATATATATTTTTAAAAATGTGACTCACATACCAACACAAATACAAAATTCTGCAATTTTGCACTATGGTCATGTAATTTTGTGGATAGATGGAATTTATGCATTCATAATAAAATCACAATTGTTTTAATTAATATGATAATGATGGCAACTTATTCAATGTACTTCTATAATTGAATTTATTACATCAACTCCATTGTAAGGTTTATTTAGTTTATTTTGATACTAACCCTATTTTCAATTTAACAAAGACAAATATTAAACATATTTTGGATCATATTTAGCTGTGCCAAGGACCAGTGCAACCCAATGCAGTTCCGTACCTGAGCCACGATTTGGGAAAAGAGTCGGGAATGATTTTGCAGTTGGCTCCTTGGTTCTGTTTGAATGTAATCCTGGCTACATTCTCCAAGGTTTACCAGGAATTATATGTGCATCTGTACCAAATGCTCTTGCTCAGTGGAATGACTCTCTACCTACCTGCATTGGTGAGTAATGACAAAAAGTTTTAAATGCGAAGGTTGCAAATTTGACGTATTAGTATGGGGAATATTTGTTTGCATTTTTAAATGCATATACCTGATCTGAATGTTTATAGATTTTTTAAAAAATTAAGAATTTAATGCCTTGATTTTCAAACTGACATGCAAATGCTTCTAATTTAAATGGTAACTGGGAAGGAATGACAACGATAAAAATATTTTGTGTTCAATATTTGGAATGGAGAATAGAGAGGGTCAGAGAAACAGGGAAAAAAAGAGCTAAAGGGCTGGAGTAACTCAGCGTGTCATGCAGCATCTATAGAGAACATGGATATGTCACATGTTGAATCCTTCTTCAGACTGATTCATGTTCTCCAGAGATACCGCCTGACCCGCTGAGTTACTCCAGCACTATGTCTCTTCTTTTTGTAAACTAACATCTGCAGTTCCGTGTTTCTACAAATCTTTCTGGAGTAAGGTACAGAAAAGACAATTTAAGGCCTTGGTGACATGGCCCTACTAGCTTCAAACCCCTGTTGCTAAATGAACTTGATTTACCAATCTAGATACAGTAGCTGAGGTAAGGCTTAACCCGCCTCGCATTCGCCTGGTCAAGCACGTTGACCACGTAAAAGTATTTTGTTTCGTCAGTTGCAGAGTAAACTGTGCCTCTGCCTGCTGGAACCAGATATCAGGCTCTTAGATCCACAGAGTAGGGAGTTTAACTGCAACAACGTTGTTATCTATCACGATGTGTGATGAACGTCGGAGTCACCAGTTGTAGCGGCCTGGACGAGGTCAGGAAAAGGCCAGATGTCAGGCAGGTTCAGAAGTTGTTTTATTCGGCAGGGAAAACACACACACCAGCGAGCAACACCTGAGAAACCCCGTGGCAGACCCACGTCCCTGTCCCTCAAGAGTCGAGGGGGGTTACCCAAGGAGTGGCCTAACCCCGAGGGACCGCCACGATACAGAGGACTATCAAGTTGGCCAAAAGCATTCAAAGCAGCAACAGGTTTTGATCTGCAGCAGGATATTTGAAATGCACCTTAAAGATTTGCCAGCAGTTAAAACTCAGGATTTAAAAAAACCTTTGGAAGTTTTGAACACTTGGAGATAATTCCAAATTGTTAGCAATTAAAATAAGTTGACATCTGTAATAAGTTTGAATACAAAAAATATTTTAAAACGTTTGTAGAGGGATTAAAACATTAAATTATACCAAGCGATTTACTTTTTGTTGGCTTTAACCATAACTCCATTGTCCAATTTTAAATCGGTTTGGCCAAAAATCCAGGTCGATTCGGGTACAAGATTTCAGAACGGACTCAAAATGCTGGAGTAATCAGGCAGCATCTCTGGATCTAAGTGAAGGGTGATGTTTAGGGTCGAGACCCTTCTTCAGACTGAGAGTCAGGGGAGAGGGAAACATAGAGATATTGAAGGGTAAGGTGTAAAAACGAGAGATCAAAGGGGATGAAGTTCAAGGAAAATGTAGAATGTTAGCTGAGGGGAAAGTGACAACGAAACAAAGGCAACAATAATCTTTTCTACATTTTCCTTTATCTTCCTCATAAGGTCATAAGGAATAGGAGTAGAATTAGTCCATTCTCTGATCTCCCAGATCTTTTAGTACAAATTAAAATCTGAGAACTCTACCGAATTACAACAGCTTTTTTTGGTCTGTGAATTAATAGTTAAAATCGTCCTTGAAATGCAAGTTCATAAGTGATAGGACTAGAATTAGGCCATTCGGCCCATCATGTCTACTCTGCCAATCAATCGTGGCTGATCTATCTCTCACTGCTAACCCCATCCTCCTGCCTCCTCCCCATAACCTCTGACACCTGTACTAATCAACAATCTATCTATCTCTGCCTTAACAATATCCACTGACTTGGCCTTCACAGCCTTGTGTGGCAAAGAATTCCACAGATTCACCACAATCTGACTAAATAAATGTATCCTCATCTTCTTTCTAAAAGAACGTCCTTTAATTCTGAGGCTATGACCTCTAGTATTAGACTCTCCCACTAGTGGAAACATTCCTTCCACATCCACTCTATCCAAGTATTTCACTATTCTGTATGTTGCAATGAGGGGTCCCCTCATTCTTCTAACCTGCAGCGAGTACAGGCCCAGTGCCGACAAACGCTCAGCATAGGTTAACCTACTCTATCCTCTGATCTGTCGGTTTCATACTTTACCCTTCCAAATCTCTGGAACCACCTTTCATCACCTTACCATTCCATTTGTCTCCCTCCCCCCTGACTCTCAGTCTGAAGAAGGGTCTCAACCCGAAATGTCACCCATTCCGTTTATCCAGAGTGCTGCCTGTCCCTCTGAGTTACTCTAACATTTTGTGACTATCTTCAGTGTAAACCTGCATCTGCATTTCATTCCTACACATTCAGAGCTGACACCCCAGAGTGAATATATAACGTCAGTGGCCATCGACCTGACGGATCTGCACTGACAGATATGGTGTTCCAAATTCAGGACCTGACAAGAATCCTGGTTCTTGTGTTGTTAACGGCCAGTATTTGGCCACAAGATCTAGATTATTGTGATTCCTTTCACTTTTATATTCTGCAAGCAGTGACAAATGTTCACAAATTCACAACAACTTTTATTTATACACCTGACACTTAATTGCCAAACATGGAAACAACAAATAAGGAGAGGGGACCAAAAGTATGATTAAATCAATTAATTTATAAGAAACTCTTTAATGAATAGAAACTGGAAAATCATTTTATTCTCGAGAATATCACCCAGGAAATTGAAGATGAAGATATAGCTTAGAAGAAAGCTATATATCTGCAAAGAAGGATTAAATAAACTGGAAAATATTTTGAAGGGGTGGGCAGTTTGTGTTGTGGTGTGAAAGGTATTGATATGATCAGAAAATGCTACATTAAGAGTAAGGATTAATTCCAGCAAGAAATGTAATAACTTTTAGCAGTGACCATTATAAATTATGGGCGGCACAGTGGCACTGCCGTAGAGTTGGGCAAAAAGCCTGTATCTGCAAACTAAACTAATCTAAACGCAAGGCATTGTGAGAATGGAGGACAGTAAGAATGTGCTATTGATGCACACATAGAAAAAGTGAGTTTCAGATGAGCCAAAATCTTTGTAGGTAGAGATAACAAACAAGAATGACGAGTAAATTGACTTCAAAAATTGACATAGGAATGAATGTGGTTTAGGTTGGGGATGAAGCTAAACAGACTTTGTGATGGAAAGTTGGATTGTTGGATATTTATTCAAGATTCAAGATTCAAGAGAGTTTATTGTCATGTGTCCCTGATAGGACAATGACATTCTTGCTTTGCTTCAGCACAACAGAACATAGTAGGCATGACCACAGAACAGATCAGTGTGTCCATATACCATTATATAAATATATACACACATGAATAAATAAACTGATAAAGTGCAAATAAACAGATAATGGGCTTTATCAGAGGCTTTAAGTTCATTCTGATGTTGTACATAAGCTGAGGGTGTTGAATCCATTCACGTAATGTGATTAAGGAAGGTGGAATGGACCTAAAGACAATTGATTGAACGTCAAGATTTTAATATGGCTATTTGGACTCAGTCAAGATGGGATATCAAAGAGGTTTTGCCTGACAACAGGAGGATGTGAAAAAATGGGTGTCAGCCCAGCTTTACAAGCTAATACTATGTCTGTGGTTAAAACAGACACCCTCCTAAAGATGGTAGACAATGACAAATAGTAGAGGAAAGCATATTGTATTGTATTGTATTCAAATTTATTGTCATTGTCTCAGTTAGAGACAACAAAATGAATTTCCCTTACAGGCAGTATCATAAAAATAAAAATAAATAAATAATAATAAATAATAAAACATATTAAAAATAAAATAGAATTTAAAAAAAAGCACAAACACTGAAAGTCCACGACACAACATAACACAGTGGCACCAAGGTGAGGAAGGCACCATAGTCCAGCCAGCCTCCACTCCGTTCTTCCCAGATGTTCACTCGTGGCCGAGGCCTTCCTAGCACCCGCAGTCGCCGCCCCGGGTGGCCCGATGTTCAGGCCCTCACGCCGGGCTGGTAGAACGCCGACGCCGAACCCCGACGGTGAACATCCTCCTTATCAGCCGCCTCCCGCAGCCGCCGAGTCTGCAGCCCCCGAGTCCACAGCTCCCGAGTCCGCAGCTCCCGAGTCCGCAGGCCGAGCCGGGCAGAGTCGCAGGACCCCGCGCTGTCCATCAGCGCCGCCCGCGTTGGGAGCCCGCAAACCTGCAAACCGCAGCTCCATGATGTCGGTGCAGCAGGTCCAGCACTCCGGGCTCCAGACGGCGATCCCCGGTAAGGCATCGCCAGCCTCGCGATGTTACAGCGCTGTCCCACCACTGCTGGAGCTCTGGTCGATCCTGGCAGGAAAGTCCACGCCAATCCAGTAGGTAGTCCAATAGTCGCGTCTTCACCAGGAAGCGGCTGAAGGACGGTATGCCCCGCACTGTTCCCTCTTCCCCCACATCAAAACACAAAAAAAACACAAAAAAAACACACTTTTACATAACTAAATAAACAAAAAAACAAAAAGATACCGGGCTGTAGGTGGAGGCTGCTGGCACCAGCGCCACCGGAAATACAACACAGTTGAAGGTGAACAATAAACAGAGAGATTGATAGCCTGAGGTTGAGAGATAATGGTAGCAATTTAGTAGCCACACTAACTTTTATCAACCCAGGAGTAAGTCAAGTTGCAGGTCTGGCCACAGTTGCTTTGCAGTAAGAAAAAGGGTCTCGACCCGAAACGTCACCCATTCCTTCTCTCCAGAGATGCTGCCTGTCCCGTTGAGTTAATCCAGCTTTTTGTGTCTATCTTAAGTGATAACTGGAGCTCAGGTGCAATGAAAAGCCTTTTCTACTGTTTCAAAATGTTCAGAGAGCGAGAAATATAAAAAAACTGTTGAAATAGATTTAAATGAAAATTAAGATGTTACTTTTATTTAAAATACATATAAATAATATAAATTAATTAGTCACAGTTATCATGCAATGATCTGAATATGATCACAAACAGTGTTGCTTGCATGAGATAAGCGCATAAACATCTAAAATGCACTCAGACAGATAGATTGGTGCAGATTAAAGTGATGTATTAATCCTTTCAATTGTGATTGAATTTCTAGAGAACAATAGAGAACAGTGACAATGATGGGAAGGTTATTATTCATACAGGGGACATTTTTGTTGTGAAGCCAGATAATGCAACCCCATCACTTGAAGCTCGAAGGCAAATATTAAAAAATATGTATATCTTATAGCTTGTTTGGGCACTTCAAGTCATCATCCTTCACCGTTGACTCTGACACCGAACACATTCTTTGAGACTGGGTTCAAATGACACCAGAAGCCCCAAGATATTTGTGAGATACACATAGTAGGTGATGGTTAAAGAGGTGATAGACATGAACATGTCACCAATATGTCAGAGAAATACGTGCTACCATTTTTTACTTCTCAAATACCGCATCCTCATAAATTTTAGTGATGAATACTTTTATCAATATTGTATGGTCTTTTGATCTCAATCTCAAAGGAAAGCATTGCGCTCCAACTTGAGTTGGAATAGTATAACACAGTGCCTCAATTATAAAATTCCCATCCTAGGTTTCATATCTGACCTTAACCTGTCCTATCTCCTGAACCTGCTCCATTAGAAAGGACCTTGACAGTCTTTTCAGGTGAGGCAGAGGTTCACCTGCACCTCCTCCAACCTCATCTACTGTATCCACTGTTCCACATGTCAACTTCAGCACATCGGCGAGACCAAGCGCAGGCTCGGCGATCGTTTCGCTGAACACCTCCACTCAGTCCGTCTTAACCTACCTGATCTACCGGATGCTCAGCACTTTAACTCCCCTTCCCATTCCCAATCTGACCTTTCTGTCCTGGGCCTCCTCCATTGTCAGAGTGAGGCCCAGCATAAATTGGAGGAACAGTACCTCATATTTAGCTTGTGTAGCTTACACTCCAACGGTATGAACATTGACCTCTAACTTCAAATAGCCCTTGCTTTCCCTCTCTCTCCATCCCCTCCCCTCCCCATTCCTCCCACCAGTCTTACTGTCTCCAACTACATTCTATCTCTGTCCCGCCCACTCCCCTGACATAAGTCTGAGAAGGGTCTCGATCCAAAACATCACCCATTCCTTCACTCCTAAGATGCTGCCTGTCCCACTGAGTTACTCCAGCATTTTGTGACTACCAGCTAAATAATCTCTCTGTGTTCCTCCCTTTCTGGCATTTCCATTTATTGTTTGCTTCAAAATTGCTGATCTGCTCTCCGATGCTGAAAGTGCTTTGGGATTCCCTTCATGAACATCACTCCCCTCTATTTCTCTGTCCACATAGAACACTTAAAATCAACATCTACGATCAAATCAACGGTCGTTTTTCTATTTTACCTCATGCAGCATATTGTCAAGTTTTATTTCATTACTTGTGAGTGCCTTGAATATTTGAACGTGTAATAAGCTATAAATAAATAGAAATTGTTATTGTTCAGGTACGAGACTTAGTTTGAAGTCTTCTTGCCAGGTTAATTTGACTTCAATGCATCAAACTGGAACTGCGTGCCAAACTAATTATTGAGAAAAACACAAGTTTTGTGTTGTGTGTCAGATCCAATCTCCTGATAGTTGTCAACGCCTGTCATCCCATTAAAAATTCAAAACTGTACAAAGTAAGATTCACTTACATTCTGGCTGGAGAAGCATGTGGAAACTCTGACTATTTGGAGCACTGCGCCATTTGCTGCCAATTTAAATTCATTGTGAAAGACTGTCCCCTCTAGCTACATTTAGTCATATGGAAGGTGGATTGCACTGTATATCCTCCAAGACAACTCGTGGAGGTCAGCTCACTATTAAAGCTATTTGGAAGTCTCAGATAAATAATGCTCTGCATCTCCTTACATCTCAAAAATGTCAATCTCTTAAGTACTATTACATATCCAAATACTTCTTTGAGTAGTGATCCATTTAAGGTGAAGGGGAAAAGAATTAATAGGAATCTGAGGGGTAACCTTTTCACACAAAGGGTGGTGGGTGTATGGAACAAGCTGGCAGAGGAGGTAGTTGAGGCAGGGACTATCCCAACGTTTAAAAAACAGTTAGACAGGTACATGGATAGGACAGGTGTGGAGGGATATGGACCAAACGCAGGCAGGTGGGACTAGTGTAGCTGGCGTGGGGAAGTTGGGCTGAAGGGCCTGTTTCCACACTGTATCACTCTATAGTTTATATTTTTAAACCTGACCATCTTCCACTATTCATATTAGGAACAAAGTTGCATGTTGCAGTATGTGTAGCTTTGCACTTCTCTTGCTGTCAGTGCAACACACAATTATTCCCTGATTGTTCAATGCACAATTATACACACAATTATTACTTTGCATTGAACACAGTAATCAGGAAGCTATTTCCAGCTGTGTACCAATAAACTATTGCTCACTAATGACCAACATTACATTGATTGTATTCCCTGACACACTAAAACTAATTTTATAAAGTCAGTACCAAATGTTTAGATTCTGTGGGCTGAATCAAGCTAACTGCCAGTTCAACCACTTGGGCCTCAACACATCTTGGACCTCCACATATGCAGTTCCAAGCCAAGATGCAACTCAGATGCCAGTATGTACCACTGATTGCTCTGCTAGTGGGATCATAAGATCATAAGTGATAGGAGCAGTTAGGTTATTCGGCCCATCAAGTCTACTCCGCCATTCAATCATGGCTGATCTATCTCTCCCTCCTAATCCCATTCTCCTGCCTTCTACCCATAGCCTCTAGTTACTTCAGCATTTTGTTTCTACCTTCGATTTAAATCAGCATCTGCAGTTCTTTCCAACACATCCAATCCTCTTATCCTCTCCTTAAGCTATGTGTTCTGGACTGAGACATCTCTGCCATGGGGAAACATTCACTATTATCCACGTTATTTCTGCTTTACATAATGTTGTGGTTCTGTGATATCCCCCTTCCGTCTCCTCTGATCCTAGTAAAATAAACAGAGCAGACTCTTTTTCCTCAGAAGGCTTAGATCCTTCAATGTGCGCAATTATATGCTGTACATGTTTTACAATACTGTGTTTGCAAGTGTCATTTTTTACGCTGTTGTCTGCTGGGGCAATACCATCAGTGCTAAAAACAGCAAGAAGTTGGACAAGCTGGTAAAACGAGCTAGCTCAGTGCTGGGGGGGAGAGTGGACTCTGTGGTGGATGTGCTTGAGAGGCGTATGAGGAGCAAGGTGCGGGTCATCCTCGACAACTCCGGGCACCCCCTCCATGAAATTCTGGAGGGTCAAAAGAGCACACGGAACAACAACCTGCTCCTCTCCCTGCGCTGTAGAACGGAGCGGTTCAGGAGATCCTTCACCCGTGCAGCCATTAGATTTTATAATACTGACCGCTAGGCTGTATGTGGACGCTTTGCACTTTTAATAGTTAATTATTGGGTCTTTTTAAGTATTTATTGCTTTCAGGTATTGTCCAGATTGTATTTTATGTATTTTTTGTTTGCTTTCGTTCTGAATGTGTGGGATTGTTGGTTGTTGGCTTCTGGACATCTGAATTTCCCTGAGAGGATCAATAAAGTATTATTATTATTATTATTAAACAACCCAGTCAGTCCAGTCTCTCTTCACAACTGAAGCACTCCATATGAGGCAAAGTCTTGATAAATTTCCTCTGCACCATTCCACTGCAATCATGTCCTTCCTGTAGTTTGGCAACCAGAACAACATATTAAAGCTGTGGCCTAACCAATGTTTTATAAAGTTGTACTAAGACCCTCTTGCACTATTATTACGTCCCACTAGTTTGGTTTAGTTTAGTTTATTATTGTTATCAAACACCAAAGTACAGTGTAAAGCTTCTTTGATGTAATCCAGTCAACAAAAAGATTAAACATGATTACAATTAAGCCATCCACAGTGTACAGCTACATGTTACCGGGTATAACAATTAGTGCAAGATAAAGTTGAGTAAAGTCTGATTAAAGATAGACCAATGGTCTCTAATGAGGTAGATGGCAGGTCAAGATCGCTCTCTAGTTGGTGATAAGGCGGTTCAGTTGCCTGATAACAGCTGGGAAGAAACTGTCCCTGAATCCGAAGGTTTGCATTTTCACTTTTCTGTACCTCATACATGATGGGAGAGGGGAGGAGAGGGATTAGCTGGAGTGAGTCCCATTCCTGATTATGCTGGTGGCCTTGCTGAGGCAGCGTGAAGTGTAGATGGAGTCATTTGAAGTGAGGTTGGTTCTGCAACTGTCCGCAATTTCTTGTGGTTTTGGATGGAGCTGTTCCCAAACCAAGCTGTGATGCATTCTGATAAAATAAATTTGCCATATCTGTAAATGTTGGTGAGAGTTGTTGGGGACCTGACAAACCTCCTTCGCCTTCTAATGAAGTAAGAGGTCTTGCTGTGCTTCCCTAACCATTGCTTTGATGTGGCTGGACCAGGTCAAGTTGCTGGTGTTATTTTCTCCTAAGAACTTGAAGCTATTAATCATTTCTACCTCAGTGTCATCAATGTACATTGGGGTGTATGTACAGCTTTGCTTGTGTTGATCGCAATCTCCTTTGTCTTGCTGACATTGGGAGAAATTTTGTTGTCTTGGCTCAAGGTTACAAAGTTCCCAATCTCCTTGCTGTACTCCATTTTGTCATTATTTGATATCAAGTGCACTAGGATGGTGTTATCTGCCAAATTGTAAATTAATTAGTCCCCTCTCTTCACTGATTGTGGTCTGTTGGGCAGGAAGTCAGTGGATATTTTTAAGGCAGAGATAGACAAATTATTGATTAGAACGGCTGTCAAGGGTTATGGAGATAAGGTGGGAAAATTGTATTAGGAGGCAGAGATCAGCCATGATTGAATGGAGGATGGGCCGAATGGCCTAATACTACTCTTATAACTTGTGAAGTCAAGGATCCAGTTGCAGAGATGAGTGCTGACTAAGTTCCACAAGCTTGGAAATGAACTTGGATGGGA
Source organism: Amblyraja radiata (assembly GCF_010909765.2). Classification (NCBI taxonomy): domain Eukaryota; kingdom Metazoa; phylum Chordata; class Chondrichthyes; order Rajiformes; family Rajidae; genus Amblyraja; species Amblyraja radiata. Next base: position 36,028,508 of record NC_045959.1, read on the forward strand.
TAATAGTATTGAAATGTACTGTATGATACTATAGTCTATGAATATAAGTCTGATGTAGTTGTCTCCCATGTGTTCCCAAATGTCTACTTCACCATCCTATCGACCTGAGCTGCCACCTTCATGGATCTTTGGATATGTGCATCCAATATCCCTCGCTCCATTAGGTCTTGTTCTACCCTTATTTATTTTCACAAAATGCATCACCGTACATTTGTCAGAATACTATTGTTGCCCTGTCCAATTGACCAATATAATTGTGTAGCATAAAGCTACCCTTTTTTCTCATTAGCAGCAACACCAATTTTCATGTCATCTGCAACATTACTAATCATACGTACCACATGGATATCTAAGTTGCTAAAGTATAAAACAAACAGCAAGTGTCCCAGCACCAATACCTCTGGTGCATGGTTGCTCACAGATTTCCAATCTCACAAACAGCTCTTCTATATCGTGTCTTGATACCAAACCTCAGCAAATGAAGTAGCCCATGACAGCATGCAGCAAGCAGCAAAATCTAGGAAACATGGGCTGCCAAGTAGCAAGTTATGCCCCTGTCCCACTTAGGAAACCTGAACAGAAACCTCTGGAGACTTTGCGCCCCATCCAAGGTTTCCGTGCGGTTCCCGGAGGTTGCAGGTGGTTGCCGGAGGTTGCAGGTAGTGGAAGCAGGTAGGGAGACTGACAAAAACCTCCGGGAACCGCACGGAAACCTTGGGTGGGGCGTAAAGTCTACAGAGGTTTCCGTTCAGGTTTCCTAAGTGGGACAGGGGCTTAACATTCCCAGAGATAGTATCTCCAGCAATGGCAAATTTAACCATCTACCCTTTATATTCAGTTGTGTTACCATTGCTGAGTCTCCCGTCATCGGTGTTCTGGGTCATTACTGGCCAGACCAGGGATGGGGAACCTTTTCATGTTGGAAAGCCGCATTAAGTTAGCTGTAATCTAACAAGGCCGCATCCAAGAAACTTCAATTAGGTATACTTCAAAACGTACATTATTTTGTAAAAATCTAACTACTGTGTACTAACTTCAAGAAAATGAAAAAAAAATTGTTAACTCTAAAGTTAACTAACTTTAGTGAGAAGTGAGACGGAGATTCACTGTGATGGATGTTTGTGTAAATCGTGTTGTTTGTGTGTCTTGGTTATTTTCTTGTTGTATGACTGCAGAAACCAAATTTTGTTTGAACTTCGTTTGAGGTTTAAATGACAATACATTTGTATTGTGTTGTATTGTAACCTTTTAATGACTTTGTTGTGACTGCTTTTTGTGGGAAAGCATTTGAATACTTTCTTGCAACATCGAGGTACACAGTTTCAGCTGATCTTCCAGATGGGGATCCGTCATTTGTGACCTTAAGGGCGTCTTGATTTGGGTTAGGTAGGAGAATGTAGATCTGCAGCAATAAGTGGTTGAAAAGCAAGAAAGTGTTTTTCGTGCATGTTGCCGAAGACGTGGGTATTCTATTGACTTTAAAATGTCATCTTCTGAGAGCTCAATCAATTCCATCTGTAGTTCTTTCAGAGCCTTGGAGACATCAACTAGGTGATGTTGAAATGCTAATTTGAGTGTGATGTCATGATTCTCAGAGTCAGTGAACCTTTCATTGTATTCTTTAATTAATAAGTCCACAACATGCGTATTTTTTAATTAATAAGTCTATAACAGCTGCATATTCTTCAAATGATTCGCATGAATCCTCCTGCTCATCAATGACCTTCGCTAACTGGGGAAAATGTTCATCTGAAATTTCATTTTGAAGAAGAAGAAATTTTGAAACAGATAGCTTTTTTCGAAATGTTTGAATTTTTTGCCACATATATATAGACTTATTTTTACCTTGCAAAGAAACATTCAATTCATTTTGCTTTGACATGATATCACACAGAAATGCAGTATTTCTATAGAAATCTTTTTTCAATAATTCACATTGCTGATTCTGTTCTTCATGAAATTTAACTATCTGTTCACACAAAGATAAACATTTTGCTAACACCTGTCCCTGCAATAGCCAACGCACTTTAGAATGATATGGCAAATCCACAATGAATGCCTCTTCGTCCAACTTTAGCATATTACAAAACTGACGATGCTGTGTTGCATTTGCACAAATATAGTTAACAATACTTATAACTTGTTGCACAGTGTCACTTAAAATAGTAGATTACAAGGTTAATTCCCAGGATGGCGGGACTGTCATATGCTGAGAGAATGGAGCAGCTGCGCTTGTACACTCTGGAGTTTAGAAGGATGAGAGGGAATCTCTTTGAAATGTATAAGATTGTTAAGGGCTTGGACACGCTAGAGGCAGGAAACATGTTCCCGATGTTGGGGGAGTCCAGAACCAGGGGCCACAGTTTAAGAATAAGGAGTAAGCCATTTAGAACGGAGACGAGGAAACACCACAGAGAGTGGTGAGTCTGTGGAATTCTCTGCCTCTGAGGGCGGTGGAGGCAGGTTCTCTGGATGCTTTCAAGAGAGAGCTAGAAAGGGCTCTTAAAAATAGCGGAGTCAGGGGATATGGGGAGAAGGCAGGAACGGGGTACTGATTGGGGATGATCAGCCATGATCACATTAGCTCGAAGGGCCGAATGGCCTACTACTGCACCTATTGTCTATTGTCTATTTAGCACAGAGATTTTCCTGATGTAAATAAATTTGCAGTGAAAAGAAATTAGAGCATTTGGATCTGATAATACCTTTTTTATCTGTGCAATAAACCCTTCACGTTTTCCTGTCATGGAAGGTGCACTGTCGGTATGTACACTCACTAAATTAACCAAATCCAGTCCAACTTTATGACATTTATCTTGAAAGTTGTTGAATAAATCTATTCCTGTTGTTGTACCCATTAGAGTGTCCAAAGCGAGTAACTCTTCGTAGCAAAGAAAATCTTCTGTTATGGCCCGAGTGAAGTATAAAACTTGCACCATGTCAGTAGTATCAGTTGATTGATCCAAAGTGATTGAATAATATACATTTTCTTTTGGAGTATTGCGTGAAGCTGTTCTGTTACGTTGAGGGCTAATTCATCCTAATCATGCATTTGCAAACCTGCTCGGCTCTTCTGCAAAACCTTCATAGTTATTAACAAAAGGAAGGACATCTGGGCCTCACCTTATTCTCAACTTACTTCCAGTTGGAAGATAGTTAACCAAAGTAAAGAAGCATTTTCCCAGGTAGTATAAACAATTTCACCAAGGCTTCACACTTCAACCAATCACAAGATAACAGCACAAACACTCTGCAACATAATTAACAATACTTAATACCTATCCTATGACCAATACTAATCATACATTTGCAAACCTGCTTACCTCCTCTGCAAAACCCTCATACATCATAATAAAAGGAAGAACATCTGGACCTCACCTCATCTTCAACTTCCATCTAGAGTCCAGACTCCTTGGAGCTGTGACTCACAGCTTGCAACTTTCATAGAAAGAGGCCAAGCAAGCTTTGCAAATACAGAGATTCTCCATTATAAGACATCTTTTATTTGGCCAATTACAACATTTGGATTCATTCAAAAGGTCGCACTTAATGGCCGAGGAGGCCACATGCGGCCTTAAGGTCGCAGGTTCCCCACCCCTGGACCTGACTCTCAAATGGACCAGGCAAATAAATACTCTGCCTGCAGGAGCAGATTGGAAATTGGATACCCAAAGAGGAGGGGCTCATTTCCCAAACATACCAAGATCTTTTCATCATCTACCAGGCACAAATTGGATTGTGATGAGATATTCTTTACTTTCTTAGATGAGCTGAGTGCCAATAATGCTAAGAAACCGAAGACCATCAGACAAAACAGCCTGTTTGTTTGGCACTCCCCCAATCACCCAAAATATTAATTCCCATCATCACCAATGCATGGTGCACGCCATATACAAATGCATTGTAGTTACTCACCCAGGCTACTGTGACAGCCATGACCGAGAAGGATTGGGAAGCAATTGGACAGACACACAACCACCTGTGTTCTCCCACCAAGTTGTGCACATACTGACATCTATTGGCTCCAGGTCCACATTCTGGAATTACTTGCCTAATGACATTCTGGGAGTAGCTTCATCGGACTGACTGCAGCAAAGCAGATGAAGAGCATGGCCCTTCACCAGCACCACAAGGTCAATTAGAGATGGATAATAATCCTAGCTTTGAGCTGATGAATAAGAAATATCTTAAGGTTCATAAGTTGAATGCAGACAGAAAGTCCATTGCACCACTGCAGCAAGTGGCATGCTGTTGTGCTGCTAGGGATGCAAAGCCTGGAAATCATAATTAGCTGGTACAATCCAATTGAAATTGCTTGGTCCAGTCTTTCCAGCATATTTCTAGGATTCTCATACACTGTTCAGCATAACCTCTCCCAACATAGCCAGCTTCAAACTGCAACTGTGATTTTGTGTTGATAGATTAGTTTTAAAGTTGCTCCTCTTAAATTTCCACTGTGTCCTTGGTTGTGGTCAAGGTGAAACAGTTTATTTTGGCATTGTTATCTTGTCCCTTCAGAATCCGAAACACAGCAAGGTTGTGGTTTCTCTAAGTTTTTATAATGGGGAAATTGTGCAATTTGCATAATTCCTCCTTGCATCTTTTCAATCACTGATTATTCTCTTCTGTATTCTTTCAATAGCTGCAATTGACTATTTGATCTGTGGTGATTAGGGTTGAACAAATGGATGAAGCGGGAAAGCATTGAAAGGAAACGGTTTTAAAAGGAAAGATCTGAAAATTCTGCAGAGAAATAGAAAATTATGTTGAGGAAAAGTTAAGAGAATAAAGGAAACATAAATGGAGTAAAGTAGAAAATACTACAGAAAAAAGCAGTGGTTTTCTAAACGAGAGTATGAAAAAGGGGCCATTGCATTTTCTGGATTATGAAATGTTATTTTGTGACTGTTATTATTTTGATGGGTTCAGATGCCCGAGTTCATGGTCGGGTTTAAAGAAGGGAACAGACATTATTTTTTTAAATGTTGGATTGGAAATATTGCCTGGAAGGAGAAAGTTTAGAAAGCCTAGTGTGAACTAAGCTATCTGTTCAGGTGACTTCTCTCAACAGAGTTGGTTGAGAATTTGCAATACCGCTACACAATCTTTGAAAATATATGAAGTTGATTCTTACACATAGCAAAGATGAACTCTGGGGACATCCTGTGCATAATAAGACTTTATTCTCCAGATGAGCAGGGAAAAAGCCTGTAAATCTTTTGTTTGCAATTAAAAAATGGAACAATGTTTCAAATCTATTATTTTACAATTCACACAGAAACTGTTTTAAGGAAGCCAATTATTTTAATTATTTTGTATCATACTTGTGCAAAATCGTATTACAGGAATATGTAAAAATGTCAGCACATTATCAATGGGAACCTGCCCTAAAATTTCCTTTGCAAAAACTGGTCAGTAACAAGATGGCAGAGGTGAGCTGAGGATCCACCATTTAGTCCTATTTTGCTGCAAATGCCTATTAAACTACAATCAATAAATAGACCTTTTTCTAGGGTGTCGTTAAAGCCTTTGTTTCATTTAACATTTACAAAAGGGTAATTTTTTTGATTGCCGATTTCTAGCAGCATCATATAACTGCTATTTCTATTTATGATATGCTCAGAACTATTCAAGGAGATTACATCACAGAGGTGCAAATGTTGGTGGCTTCTCTCAAGATAGTAAAATTGCTTGAATGTTTATTCTTCTTTTAATAAATCCCCAATAACCTGCTGTCAAGTAGCAGCATGTCTTTCTTCTTCTATTCACAGCAATGTTACTCTTCAGTTCCTCTGGTTCCATTCTCTTTCAGTGCCCTGTGGTGGAATTTTAACTAAGAGCAGAGGGAGCATTCTGTCCCCGAGTTACCCTGAACCATATGACAACAATTTAAACTGTGTCTGGAAAATCACAGTGCCTGAAGGTGCAGGTGTACAAGTAAGGATGTTCTTTCTATTTACTTTTATCAAATCCGATTATTACGATTTGAGATGTTTGCTTCCATTTGGGTTTGGTTTGCACATGTACTGATGTAACATGAATGCACTGCTTGAAATCATGAATTCATACTAAAACAAAGAGGGGATGCTAGAAATGTTAAAATAAATGAAAATGCTGGAGATAATAAGAGGTCAGTTATCATCCATGGACACAGATGAAGCATACAGCCCCCAATACCTGAAGTTGCTCTTGATCGTTTCCTTTCGTTTTCATCCAGTCATCCCAGTTTTTAATCTAGCTTCTACTTTTCCATGCATCCCACAAACTCTAACATGTATTAAGCACACACATTCAATAACAAACTCAAACATGCATTAAGCACACACAATCAAGTCCAAATGCATTGTTAACATCCACATAGCTGTGTCAAATGCACCACCCTTATTGAAACTACTTACTATTCCCACAAAAAGAATATAAAGTCAACTGTTAACATTTTTGAACACATTTTCTTCCATTATTCAAAACCTTTCATGATACTTTTTAATGTCATGCCTCAGCACATGTCCAACCACCTCTGAGGTACCATCAAGTCTGTACCTTTCTCCTTATTGAATATGAATATCATCTCAGCATCCTGCCATCTCAGTCCCCTACATTGTTCAAGGCAAGTCAAGTCCAGTTGAGGTGAATCTATTGACATTAGTCAAGTGTGCTTTATTGTCATATGTCCCAGACAGAACAATGAAATTCTTACTTGCTGCAGCACAACAGAATATGTAAACATAATACCACTTTAAACAAAAAAAAAACGAGAAAAAAGCTCTGTGTGTATGTATGTAAATATATATATATTAAAAAAATGTATATATTCAAGATGGGTTTATTGTCACATGTACCAAAAGGTACAGTGAAATTTGAGTTACCATACGGCAACACCAAGTGAAAAGCAACTCAACCACATAAAATAAAATTTAACATAAACATCCATCACTGCGGCTCCCCACATTCCTCACTGTGTTGGAAGGCAATGAAGTCCAATCTCTCCCTCTTTCATCTCCGCGGTCGGGGCTGTCGAACCATCTGTGGTCGGGCCATCAAAGCACCAGCAGCTGGCGAACCGCGACCCTCGTGTTGGGATAATAGGGTAATGGGGTAGATGTGTATATGAATAAAAATATATATATGGGTGTTTCCATAAATAAGGGTACCAACCTGTGAGATGGGTGGCCAAATTTGAAAGTTATTAAATCATAATGAAATACCACCGCATTAAAAATGGGCTCATTTGTGATCAAAATTGACCAGAAATGTGATCAAAATGTAATACTTTCAAAATTTGGAAAAAAAACTGAAAAATCAATTATTTATAAGACATATAGGACAAATCAGTTACTGATTTCTAAGCTCCGTTACAAAATGTCGGCACCTAACCCACCACGAGGCTTATAGTTCAGGCGTTATAATCACATTGTTTGAATTTTTTTTAAATCGCGAGTCGTGCAAAAAAACCCCATTATAGCGCTATAAATAGCATTGACAACGTTACCATATAACCATATAACGTTATTCAATAGGAGGAGACTGTATATATATATATAATGGGGGTTTTTTGCACTACTCGCGATTTAAAAAAAATTCAAACAATGCGATATACACATAAAAAACAAACACACAATAACAGTGCAAAAAGACAAAACCTATGCCCCCAGGTCTATAGTAGTTCAGAGCTTATTTGAGGTTGTAGTGTTTAATAGCCTGATGGCTGGAGGGAAGTAGGTGTTCCTGAACCTGGATGTTACAGTTTTCAGGCTCCTGTACCTTCTTCCTGATGGCAGGGGTAAAATGAGTGTGTGGCCAGCGCAGTGATCATCACTTTTTGCAATCTTGTTGGCTCCTGGGCATTCAGATTTATCTAGAAGTAGATGGATGTCTAGGTACAATCAAAATCTTGTTTGCAGAACAACCACAGACACATAGGCTCAGTCAACACACACAAACATAAATTATACATGAATTACACATAAAACATACATTCTGCAACACAGTAGAAAAAATAAATAGACTGAGAAAAAAACAAGACATTAGTTTAAAATGCGATTAGAAAAAAACAAGTAGTATAAGAGGTGGCCCGTATTGTTCTGTTGCTGATAGTGTATTAGGGTTAAACAGGTTTATAACAAGTACCCGATAGTAGGAAAGTAGCTGTTCCTAAACTGCTTGTCTGTACCACCCTTACTGTCTCAGACTACATTCTATCTCTGTACTGCCCACTCCCCTGACATCAGTCTGAAGAAGGGTCTCCACCCGAAACATCACCCATTTCTTCTCTCCAGAGGTGTGGCCAGTCCTGCTGTAACTCCAGCATTTTGTGTCTATCTTCGATTTAAACCAGCATCTGCAGTTCTTTCCTGGACATTTTGACAGGCTTTTCTACCTCCTGCCTGTCAGTAGCATTGAGTAGAGTATCTTACCCAAATGATGGGGATATCTGATGACAGATGCCTCCTTCTTGAGGTAGTTCCTCATGTAGAAGCTTTTGATGGTGGAGAGGGCTGTGCTGCCTGTGAAGGACTGAGTTGTGTCCACTGCTCTCTGCAGCCCCTGCATTCCTGCGCATTACAATTGCCATACCAGACCATGATGCAACCAATCAGGATACTTTCAACAGTTCATTTGCAGACATTTGTAAGAGTATTCCGTAACATGCTGAATTCCTTTAAACTTACTACGAAAGTATAAGTACTGGTGCATCCGCTTTGAGATCTATGTGCTGAACCCAGGAACATTAGAAGATGAAAATCGAAACCTGTGCTATTTGCTTCTTTTATTAGTCTAGATTCAGTTTTATCCACATCCGTTGATTTATGCATTCACTTTTAAAGCTGTCTCCCTGTGTGTCCTTATCATTCCCAACACTTTCCATTCTTCCTCCTCAATCTCAATGCCTGGAACATTTACCTCTTCAATGAAGATGGATGCAAGGTGTTCATTCAGAACTTTACTTATGTTTACTGCCTTTCTTATCTTCTTCCGTATTTGGGTTTTCATTGACTTTACCACTCAAAATCTTTTCAATGTATCTTCTTTGTCTTAATTTCCTTTTTTTTAATTTCATTCCTACAGTTTCTATATTCCTCCAGGCTTTCTGTGCTATTGAGTTATTAACATTATAGAATAAACAACCCTTTTTTTTGCTGCTATATGTTTTGTGCCATCCATGAGGGTTTTGTTATCAACTGCATTGTGTATTTTATGTCTTTACATTTTCAATAAATTGTAAAGGTTTTTTATTACATCAATTTTTCATTTTGTATATCAAGGATTTGGATTGAAATGTATACTTTCAATGTGATGTATTTTTCTAAAAGGATGTATTTATCACTTTCAGGTTCAGGTACTAAGCTTTGCAACAGAGCATAACTGGGACTCACTGGATTTCTTTGATGGAATTGACACTAATGCTCCACGACTAGGCAGCTTTTCAGGTCAGAATCTGAATAAGACAAATATATATTAAAATTATTTTAAATGCCAACCACTCTTTTCATTAGTTCATTGTTACTTGCTTAACACAAAATGTGGTAATCAAGAAGTATCAGCGAGTAAAGGATTATCAAAACTGCAATAATATAATTTATATTGACTGCTTGTACCTTAGATTAGGTAACCACATCTGTCAGTTTTCATTCTTCCCAGTTAAGGTTTCATATTTTTCTTTCAAAAATGTAATCTATTTCAGATTATCTAACCAAGAAGAACTAGGCTTTCTAGTTTGTCCTTATTTTGTACTTCTGCAAATCTTTATGAGTTAATATATTACAGTATATAATATGTAATTTACATTTGATAGCATTAGGTTACTTCTCTGTTCAAATGATGTAACAAAAACACATGACAGATGACATTCTTTTTTGGGTTCACATGTTTGAAAAAAACATAATCTGAAGGTCTTTAAAGGCTAATACATTCATCGCATCGACATACTGAGAAATCTTCTTAAGGGTGTGTAAATTTGTGAGTGCATTAAAATGATTCTTTTAGCAGATGCTTGTGAAATAGCACATTGCATGATGATGGCAAAATTCCTACTCCAATTACTGCAAATTATTAATTTAAGGCTATTATCAACATTTCCCGCAGATTATTCATCTTCATCTTTGCATGATTAATTCCGATTCATCCTGGCATTTATACAACCGACAAGTGTAGCTATATGCAGCTAACAGATGTAATTTATAACTTATCTCTTGCAGCAGATTTATTGATAGACTAGACTAAGCAGGACTCGTTGGGTCCCAGTCACACGGGAGGCCTGGTCCCCCAAATGTAACCCATTCCCCAACGCAATATTCCAACACTCACCTGTTCCCCCAACGCAACCCGTTCCCCCAAAGCAACATTCCACCACCCAGGGGAGGGTTGTGGGGGAGGGGGGGGTGGGATGGGGTGTGGGGAGGGGGCCTGGGGGAAGGGGGTGGTGGGGGAAGGGGGTGTGTGGGGAAAGGGGACAGGGGAAGGGGAGCGGGTGGGGGCGGAGGGGGTGGTCACAACAGACGCAGCTCGCACTATGCTCACCACGCACCCTCAGCTTTCGGCCTCACGCAGCCAATCCCGGTCCCACTCCAGCCTCACTCAGAGGCTTCCGGTCCAACTCACCAATGGTCGTGCTGGACCGTGCTGGATCAAATCATTAATTCAGTTTGCTACAATCAAGACAGCAGCAAGCCGTGTGGAGAAACAATTCATCAACAACAGCAGCTCGTATTCTGCTGGATGCCGCAGAAGCAGCCCGCACGCTCCTCACTCTCTGCAACCTGTTCACTCTCCGTGAACTGCACACTCTCCGCGAGCTGCACAACACACTCCGCTCCTTCAGCTTTTTATTCTCCTCACCGCCGTTATTGACAGCAGGATCCGGAAGGGGTGGTTTTTACGATTTTTAAACCTTTATGACTTTTGTACTTTTTCCGATCACCGATCAGAACAAAACTAATTTGACTTGCAGCAGAGGAGAAGGGTGAGTAAGGGGGCGAATAATCGTAGTGCTATGGGCGATTGTTTTTGCGCAAATTTAAAAACAACGGTGGTCAAGATGAGAGTTTTAGTAAAAGTGTAGATGGAGGAACAGAAACAAAATAGACCCTTAACAGGAAATTCTTATGGCGCATGAAGTTTAGTTTAGTTTAGAGTAGACAAAAATGCTGGAGAAACACAGCGGGTGACGCAGCATCTATGAAGCGAAGGAAATAGGCAACGTTTCGGGTCGAAACCCTTCTTCAGACTGATGTGAGGGTGGGGGGTGCGGGAAGAAGAAAGGAAGAGGAGGAGCCAGTGGGCTGAGGGCAAGCTGAGAAGGGGAGGAGAAAGTAAGGACTACCTGAAATTAGAGAAGTCAATGTTCATACCGCTGGGGTGCAAAATGCCCAAGCGAAATATGAGGTGCTGCTCCTGCAATTTACGGTGGTCCTCACTCTGGCCATGGAGGAGGCCCAGGACAGAAAGTTCGGATTCAGAATGAGAGGGGCAGTTGAAGTGCTGGGCCACCGGGAGATCAGGTTGGTTATTGTGAACCGTGCGGAGGTGTTCGGCGAAGCGATCGCCAAGCCTACGCTTGGTCTCACCAATGTAGAGCAGCTGGCACCTAGAGCAGCCGATGCAATAGATGAGGTTGGAGGAGGTGCAGGTGAACCTCTGCCGCACCTGAAACGACTGCTTGGGTCCTTGAATGGAGTCAAGGAGGGAGGTAAAGTGACAAGTGTAGCATTTCCTGCGTTTGCAAGGGAAAGTGCCCAGAGAGGGGGTGGTAGAGGTGGGAAGGGACAAATTGACCAAGGAGTTACGGAGGGAGCAGTCTCTGCGGAAAGCAGACAGGGGAGGAGATGGGAAGATGTGGCAAGTGGTGGGATCACGTTGGGGGTAGCGAAAATGTCGGGGGATTATTTGTTGTATGTGACGGCTGGTAGGGTGGAAGGTGAGGACTAGGGGGACTCTGCCCTTGTTATGAATGGGGGGATGGGGAGTGAGAGCAGAGTCACGGGGTATTGAAGAGACCCTGGTCAGAGCCTCATCTATAGTAGAAGAGGGGAACCCTCATTCCCGGAAGAATGAGGACATCTTCGATGCCCTGGTGTGGAACACCTCATCCTGGGTGCAGATGCGGCGTAGATGGAGGAATTGGGAGTAGGGGATGGAGTCCTTACAGGAAGCAGGGTGGGAAGAAGTGTAATCCAGATAGCCATGGGAGTCAGTGGGTTTACTATGAATGTCGGTCAGTACTCTATCACCTGCGATGGAGATAGTGAGGTCTAGAAATGGTAGGGAAATGTCGGAAATGGTCCAGGTGTTTTTGAGTGCCGGATGGAAGTTAGTGGTGAAATGGATGACGTCAGTGAGTTCTGTATGGGAGCAGGAGGTAGCACCAATGCAGTCGTCAATGTATCGGAGGTAGAGTTTGGTGATAGGGCCACGGTACGCCTCGAACAAGGATTGTTCGACATACCCTACAAAGAGGCAGGCATAGCTGGGGCCCATGCGTGATCACATAGCTACGCCTTGTCTTTGGAGGAAATGGGAGGAGTCAAACGAAAAGTTATTAAGGGTAAGGACCAACTCCGCTAGGCAGAGGAGAGTGTCTGTAGATGGGGATTGGTTGGTTCCGCGGTCAAGGAAGAAACGGAGGGCTTTGAGAGCCTCCTGGTGGGGGATGGAGGTGTAGAGTGACTGGACGTCCATGGTGAAGATGAGGGAAAGGGGGCCAAGAAAATGGAAGTCCTGGAGTAGATGAAGAGCGTGTAAGGTGTCTTGAACATAGGTAGGGAGGGATTTAACTAGGGTGGATAGGATGGAGTCGAGGTATGTGGAAATAGGAAACGGGCAGAAACAATGGGTCTACAAGGACAGTCAGGTTTGTGGATTTTGAGGAGAAGGTAAAATTGGGCCGTGCGGGGCTGGGGAACGAAGAGGTTGGAGGCTTGGGAGGGCAGGGAGCCGTAGTGGATGAAGTGCTGGAGATAGTGGCCTGGTGCTCGTCTGTGGGGTCATGGTCCAAGGATAAGTAGGAGGAGGTGACTGAGAGTTGGCGTGTGGCCTCCGCCTTGTAGAGATCAGCACGCCAGACTACCATGGCACCTCCCTTGTCGGCGGGTTTGATCACCCAGAGTGAGTGGATGTACATTCAGGTGGGGAGAGGTTAGAGTGAGACGGGAGTGGAGAAGTTGAGGTGGTTGATGTCCCGCCGGCAGTTTAAAGCCGGAAGATGGCCATGAGGGGGAGTCCAAGAGGAGGGGGTCCATTGGAGACGGGAGAAGGGGTCATCTTTGGGGGGCGATATAGTTTAGTTTAGTTTAGAGATACAACGTGGAAGCAGGCCCTTCCGCCCACGAAGTCCACGCCGACCAGCGATCTCCGCACATTAACACTATCCTACACACACTTTGGGAAATTTACAAGTTTATCAAGCCAACACACCTGCATGTATTTGGAGTGTGGGAGGAAACCGGAGACACGGAGAAAACCCACACAGTTCACGGGAGAACGTACAAACTCCATACTCACAGCACCCAGGATCAAACCCAGGTCTCTGATGCTGTAAGGCAGCAACTCTACCGCTGCGCCACCGTGCCACCAAAGTGATTCCCAGAAATCGTTACTGAGGGTACATTGCAGACATTAACCTCAGATTGATCTCTGTTTTGCACCTATTGTCTATTGTTTATTGTCTATTGTATATTGTCACTAGGGCAAACTAAATGGCAATCCATGGAGATTTGGACTACCAAAGTGATGAAGTACAGCACCAGTTATATAATACCTTGTTCAAAACTAAGTTTGAATCTAAACCCATTTGCTGGGTTATAATTCAGAATGCCCCCTTGACTTCTGGGCACTAGGAAAAATGTACGTTTTTCTATGTACGTTCAAAAACATGAAATTTTCCAAAGGTTGTTATTGGTGTAGTCATCTTCAAGTGTAATTACTGTATGATATGATCATGGATAAATTCACTTGAAAAATGAATCAAGTTTATGTTATAAGGATAGAGGGTTTCATGAAAAGTGGCTATTTCTCTTGGGGGTGGGGGGGGGGGATTACCTTCCGACAGAAGAGGCTGAATTGTCCAAGCCATTTGATATGTTCCCATGGAAGACTTAAATATCGGTTGTGACAAAATCATTCAACAAAGCATATTTACTTTGTTTACCGAGTCCGCGCCGATCAGCGGTCCCCATACGCTTTTTCTAACCAACACACTAGGGACAATTTAAAGAAGCCCATTGACTAGTAAACCAGCAAATCTTTGAAAAGTGGGAGGAAACCGGAGCAACCTGGAGAAAACACACGTGGTCACAGGAAAAACTTACAAACGCTATACAGACACCACCATTAGTCAGGATTGAACCCAGGTCCATGGCACAGTAAGGCAGCAACTCTACCACTGCACCACTGTGCCATCCTAAAGGAATCCAGGAAAGCTTTGTTAGTGAGTGCCATTAAGATATTTCACCATGGAATAAATCTTGTTCTGGCTTGATAACTATAGTATACCAGATTCTAGCTGTTGCTACTTCTGAGGAAGTAGGTCTTTCTCAGAGCAAGGATGTCATTTTTCTGTTATATGAAAAATCTATCAGAATGATTCACTGATGTTTCCTGCCCAACATAAGTGACTGAGTGCCAGCCCAGCTTCGAGATAATTTGGACTTTGTTGATGTGTGCCGCTCACATCTACAATAATTAAACTCCATTGGAGAGGGGAGCTCGAGTAATATTGGGCCAGAACTGCATTGTTGAACGAAAATGGATACTGTTAAAATCCCAGCCAGTGTTTGTGTTGGAAAAAAAATTAACTGGGCCTGAAAACAGTTTATGTATTGCCCATTTTGCCTTGTGTTCCAGGGCAAATTCCTCAGCACCTGAGACAAGAAGGTACAAGCTTGGATATGGTCAATGTGTAGTTCTTTTTCCAGAATAACAGAGTGAATATCTCTGTGAATTAAGTGTGAGCAAAATGAATACTTGCTTGGAGGTGTAATTCATGGATTTCCATTAATTAAAAATTAATATGAAGCTCAAATCAACAAAAGTGATAAGTTTGAATTCAGGTGGAAAGCACATGAGCGTTTTCTCGGCAGTCGCTAGTCCTGCCCACTTTGGATCGAATTGAAAATTAACCTGTTCCTTCATAATAAAGCAGTAACATTTTACAAGTTCTTCGCTCCTTATTGTCCAACATCATTGATGATATACTCTGGAATTTAGAAGGATGAGAGGGATTCTTATTGAAACATATAAGATTATTAAGGGTTTGGACAGGCTAGAGGCAGGAAACATGTTCCCGATGTTGGGGGTGTCCAGTACCAGGGGCCACAGTTTAAGAATAAGGGGTGGCCATTTAGAATGGAGTTGAAGAAAAACTTTTTCACCCAGACAGTTGTAAATCTGCGGAATTCTCTGCCTCAGAAGGCAATGGAGGCCAATTCACTGGATGCTTTCAAGAGAGTGTTAGATACAGCTCTTGAAGATAGTGGAGTCAGGGGATATGGGGGGAAGACGGATACTGATTGTGGATGATCAGCCATGATCCCAGTGAATGGTGGGGCTAGCTCGAAGGGCTGAATGGCCTACTCTTGCACCTATTGTCTATTGTCTATCTGAAGAGACATTTACCGAGGTCAGTGCACAGCAAAAGTGTTGGAAATGAAAGCATGAATGAAAAGCTGTAAAGGGATTTACAATATTAACTGCCTCCAAATGACCTTGTGTGTTTGGATGCATGTCAAGGACTATTTTCCATTTGCTGTTGAGATCATGCTCACTCTTGACAAAGAAGAGCATTGATAAAGACAAAAGAAAAGAGTGGAATGAAAACAAAATAGTGAACAAAGACGGGTTGTAAAGAAAGCAAGGAACTATTAAACTAACTTTTTGTTAATTTTATTTCATCCTCAGGCACAACAATACCTGTGTACCTCAACAGCACTTCTAATAATTTGTACCTAAACTTTCAGTCAGACATCAGTATTTCAGCTGCTGGCTTTCAACTGGAATATACAGGTAAAGTAGTGATGGTTCACATTAGCCTCTGTTAATCATTTCTGATAGTTTAACCTTTGCTTATCATCTATTTTTCTCACTCAATAAGGTTCTGATCTTTATGTTATTTCTTCTGACAATTACAATATTATCTACCGCTCAGTTGTTGATTGGCGATTTGACCGACAGTGATTGTGATTATCTCTGATTTTGTCTCAGGTCCTCATCTAATCCAATTGCGATTTTATTTACTGATTTCTTGTAACCAAAAATGACATTGGGCTAAAATTGAACATAACATTTATGTGTGCCCCCAAGGTGAACTGCGCCTTCCACCATTTTTGTTTTCCTATCCATTTATATTGGGTAAACTGCGTTAAAATGAAGTTTGAACAATATTGCATGAAGAGTAACCATATTGATCCACATTCCAGTGTTCCAATACTGCTGTAATCTGTGGCAAACCTGTCTAAGGCAAGGTAATGTCAAGGTGTTTATCATTCAACTGTCTATTCTTGTTATTTAAGAACAATTGTAAAAACAACCGATTAATCTGTTTCATGTGGTTAAAGAAAAGGTGGTGACGTTGCAGAAAGTATCAAATTTCAATATTCAAAGCTCTTTAAATAGAATGTGCAATTTTAAGTATTTACTGGCGAAGGTGATTATGTTTTTGCAGCAGTTGGATTGGATTCCTGCCCTGAGCCACTTACTCCCAGCAATGGAATCAAGAATGGGAATAGATATTTGGTTGGAGATGTTATATCATTTCACTGTGAACAAGGATACTCACTGCAGGTAAGAAATTGGTATTATATCAAACACATCATGACTAATTTTACAAAGCTTCAAAGTGGAAAAGTGAAAGCTTCATTGATATATGCATGCAATATTTCAAGCATTTAAACGGGGTATAGAATGATATCCTGAGATGAATCATTATTCCATTCCCACTTGATTTTAACCCAACGTTATATTAATTGTCCTGATTTTAGAGCACATCTTGTTGATATTGTTACAGGGGTGGCACGGTGGCTCAGCGGTAGAGTTGCTGCCTTACACTGCTTGCAGCACTGGAGACCTTGGTTCGATCCTGACTATGGGTGCTCTCTGTACAGAGTTTGTACGTTCTCCCCGTGACTGTATGGGTTTTCTCCGAGATCTTCAGTTTCCTCCCACACTCTAAAGACGTACACGTTTGTAGTTTAATTGGCTTGGTATAAGTGTAAATTGTCCCAAGTGTGTGTAGGATTGTATTAATGTGCGGGGATCGCTGGTCAGTACGGACTCGTTGGATTGAAGGGCCTGTTTCCATGCTGTATCTCTAAAACTAAAAATAAGTAAAAACGGACAGAATCTCGCCATGTCATTTGGCCTGGTATTTACTCATGGTCATAGACGTCACTGGAAATGACAGTATTTATTGCCCTTCCCCAATTACTCATGAAGGGATCACCTACTTAAAGTGCTACAGTTCTACCATTGATTCTGATGAGTGTTTCTTCACCGCTTGACAATATAGCTCATGGAAATCTCTTGATCAAATGGTTCAATGATAAGTGGCCAATGGGATCTTGATGATGATTGGGTTCTGCGATGAGCCGCTCTATGCCAGTTGCTGCCGAGATATTCTGACAAAGGTGAGAGTAGAGTAGCGGATGGATATTAGTTGAGAAGGTTGTTGGGGGCACTCATGCCGAGAGAGTGCAACATGTGCCTTGGATCATCCTGTTGGATTACTGTATCAGGATTCTTTATCTGCAAACTTCAACGTGGAGTTAAAGCCCTGCTAGTTCACAGTTTACAGAATGTTTGATCCATTCATGGTAAAGAAATATATCTAATGGTTCCAAGCTGGAATACTGTGTAACTGGGGGTGAAGTGACCGTTTTTCGCTCGGTGCTTCAGCTCACAGTTTTGAGAAAGCTGTTGAAATATGTATTGGCAATTTGCACCAATGGATTTTGTGGCTGTTGAGATGCTGCCATGTTGAATGCAGTGAATGTTTAAGGTTGTATGTGAGTTGCTTTGCCATGCATGGTATTAGGTTTCTTAAGCATTGTTCGAGTTGCAGTCATCCATGCAAAAGGATAGTATTCTTTCACCCCCGACTTGTGGGTTTGTTGACAATTTCTATGGGAAATAAGGATTTGAGGCATTCACTACAAGATACAATTTGTTGTCCTGTCCCTTAAGCAATGGTATTCATGAGCCTAGTCCAGTTAATTTTCTGTTCAATGGTGACTCCCACTTTGTGAGCATTCACCTGCATGGAAGACATGACATTTTAAAGTGGACACTACAAAACATTCTGAGATTAAGCATCAACTCCTTCTGTACTTTCCAATACATGATATAATTAGGTGCTGGCTTATAGCAGTTTGAAGAACAATCTCGACCCAAAACGTTACTCATTCCTTCTCCCCAGAGATGCTGCCTGTCCCGCTGAGTTACTTAGGCATTTTGTGCCTTGAATTACGTGTTCTGAAAAGAGATCTTCTTTCACAGCTGGTCATGAAATTCAGTTTATCTTCCTCAAAAGAGTTTGAACATGGATTTGCTATCTGGCATGTAATTTTCTAGGCAGACACAAAATGCTGGAGTAACTCAGCGGGATCGGCAGCATCTCTGGAGAGAAGGAATGCGTGACATTTCAGGAGGAGATCATTCTTCAGACTGATATCAGGGGAGTGGGCGGGACAGAGATGGAATGTAGTCAGAGACAGTAAGACTGGTGGGAGAACTGGGAAGGGGGAGGGGATGGAGAGAGAAAGCAAGGGCCATTTGAAGTTCAATTAAGTCAATGTTCATACCGCTAGTGTGTAAGCTACCCTAGCGAAATATGAGGTGCTGTTCCCCCAATTTGCGCTGGGCATCACTCTGACAGTGGAGGAGGCCCAGGACAGAAAGGTCAGATTGGGAATGGGAGGGGGAGTTAGTGCTGAGCAACTGTGAGATCAGATAGGTTATGGCAGAGATAAATCTGGCAAAGGAATGGGAACAGGTCAAAGCCTGGCAAGTGTTAAATTGATGCAGATGAGGTCTTTATCTGATAGGTAGATAGTTGAACAAAGGCCTGAGATGAAGAGACAAAATATGTGAAATAAAATGGAAGAAGTGCAAATTGTGAAGTCAGAGGAAGGACTATAGGTGCTGGCAGAGGCGAGGGGAGAAATGGGCAGAAACTGCTTCAGCTCTCTTTGGTGCCTTTGAAATTACAGGCCATCATTTTATATGCATTTTTAAAATAAATGTACACAAATGTTAAATTCCAGTGCAGCGTTAACTTTAAAAATAGTGGTGTCCTCCAGTAATAATTGAGTCTCGTAATGACTCTGGCATGGCTATCTCTTTAATCAGTTCTTAAATCATATTTGCATTTTCTTGCAAGCCATTGCCACAGGCTTGTTTGCGTTTGTATATTTGTGTTTTATTTAACCAAATGATAGATCTATAAATGATGCATTTTGCTTTTTTTAGGGGCATTCCCATATAACATGCATGCCGGGACCGGTCCGAAGATGGAATTACCCTATCCCCATGTGTGTAGGTATGTGTGTTTACAATTTGTGAAACTGTATTCCTGACCTCCCCGCCTCTCTCATGAACAAATACCTTTTTCAGTTTGACATTGATTGTGCTTGATCTTAGTTGAAGAGAAAATTGATTTATTTCCTATCCCATAATGCTCTTTGAGATGAAGTGGGAGAGGTGTTGTTGCGATAAACAAGAGGCTTAAAAATCGATATGATAATTCTTAAAAAGAAAGCAGAATGGATTCCTTGCAAACAGGCCTTTGGTCATGTGTTAACGTTTCCTGTTCAAAATGTTGGACTCACATTCTGAAGCAGCACGTTCTTCCTTATCAAATGCACAACAAGTTCTCCTGCAGTGTATCTTTGCATGTATTGTCCTGTTTGCAAAGCATTTTAAAAAATGGAACACGTAGCAACAAAGTTAACAGAGGCCATTGTCTATGCTGGTGTTAATGAATGAGTTTATTGGCCAAGTATTCACAATACTTTGTCTTGGTGCTCCGCCCGCAAGTGACAACATGACATACAGTGACATTCATTCCTCATCCCATTCTTTTTTCACTTAGCCCTATCGAATGGATGACAGTTGCGATGTTGTTCATGTCATGTGATAGGTTCATGTCATGTGATTCGGCCATTCGGCCCATCAAGCCTACTCCGCCATTCAATCATGGCTGATCTATCTCTCCCTCCTAACCCCATTCTTCTGACTTTTCCCCATAACCTCTGACACCCATACTAATCAAGAATCTACCTTAAAATTATCCATTGACTTGGCCTCCACAGCCCTCTGAGGCAAAGAATTCCACAGATTCACCACCCTCTGACTTGTTGTTCAAATAGGTGGTGATTGTGTTCACTGGTTCACTGTTGGACATGACCAATTTCAAGGTCCTAAAGATGAATGGTGTAGCCTAATAGAGTAATGTTAATTTGATTTATTTCACTTGGCAGGGTCAATGATTTACGTCTGGCATCATTATTGGATTGCACAATCTTTCTGTTGTGTAAGATGGGAAGATTTACAGATGTGTAGGAAGAAACTGCAGATGTTGGTTTAAACCAAAGATAGATGCAAAAAAGCTGGAGTAACTCAGCGGGACAGACAGCATCTCTGGAGAGAATGAATAGGGGACGTTTCGGGTCGAGACTCTTCTTCTGCAGAAGATACAGGCGGAAGCGAGTGGAGAAATGGGGAGAAACTCCTTCAGTTTTCTTTGGTGCCTTTGAAATTCCAGGCCATCATTTTATATGCGATTTTCTGAAGAAGGGTCTCAACCTGAAACGTCACCTATACCTTTTCTCCAGGGTTTATAGGTGTTCACTTAGAGATGTTTTGTTTTGTGGAAAATACAGGTGATGTATTTATGAATAACAAGTGCAGTTATCCACCTGAATGCTGCATAGTAATTATCTAATTGCTGTCTGCTGCGACACAAATGAGCATATAAGGACATTGATGTTGATGAATCACGTAACTTAAAAAGACAAGTCTTTTTTTTTAACCTATGTGACAGCATTTAATAAGAATTTTCTTTCTGATTGACTTTGGAGATCATCAGTAGAAGAAATCTGATTATTTATATAGAAGTTAAGCGTCAGTCACTTTTGTTTTTCTCGTATTTATTACCAACATATCAATTTGAGACAGGGAAGATGAAACAAGCAACTCTATGGGCGGCACAGTGGCTCAGTGGTAGAGTTACTGCCTTACAGCACTTACAGCAGCAGAGACCCAGATTCGATCCTAACTATGGGAGTTGTCTGTACGGAGTTTGTACGTTCTCCCCGTGACCTGCGTGGGTTTTCTCCGAGATCTTCGGTTTCCTCCCACACTCCAAAGACATACACTTTTGTAGGTTAATTGGCTTGATAACATTTGTCCCTAGTTTGTGTAGGACGGTGTTAAAGTGCTGGGAACTCAGGTCGGTGTGGACTCGGTGGGCCGAAGGGCCTGTTTCCATGCTGTATCTCGAAACTAAACTAAACTATTGCTGAACTGATGAGCACTTGAAGAGTTTGTTTAATGTTTATGAAGCATAAAATCTTTTGCAATGTTTACTGCTAAAGAAGCTTTCTATGATGAGCCGACTCATGCTCGAGGAGCCTGAAATCACTGTCTGCTATCATTAATACATTATCTAATCGAGGTTAATTCAAAAGGGGGACACCAAAAGCTGGAGTAACTCAGCAGGACAGGCAGCATCTCTGGAGAGAAGGAATGGGTGGCATTTCAGGTCGAAACCCTTCTTCTAAAAACCCATCTGAAGAAAGGTGTCACCCATTCCTTCTCTCCAGAGATGCTGCCCGTCCCGCTGAGTTACTCCCGATTTTTGTCTCTATCTTCGGTTTAAACCAGCATCTGCAGTTCCTTCCTACATTCTTAATTCAGAAGGGACCTGGTCACTGGCCAATATAGTGGCAACCAATCTTGATGGGTGGAGCAGTCTGGAGACATTTTATCAGTTTAGGGGCAGATGATATATCCTGGAAAATCAGCACTGTTGGAATCTGGGCTTTGCTGTTAAGCCTTTAAGTGATCTGGCATTCAAATGCATTTAAAATCTATTAAAATTGAAGCTTAAAATTGAAGCTTGCAAATAAGTGAAAAAAGTTAAATGAAACAAAATTTGTTCCTAATGTTGTTCCTTTTGTTTAAGAAGAAAAGTAGAGAGAATCAAAGGAATTATAGGCCGGTGAGCCTCATGTCAACGGTAGGGAACTTATTGGAGAGGATTCTGGGATTTACTTCCATTTGAAAGATAATGGGTTATTTAGGGCAGTCAGCATGGCTTTATACATGGCAGGTCATGCATTACTAACTTGATCAAGTTTATGCGGAGGTGACAAATGTGTTTGATGAGGGTAGCGTAGTGGATGTTGTCTACATTATGTTTAGTATGGCATTTGATAAAATCCCTCACGGTAGGCTGATCCAGAAGATTTTGATACACAGGATTGAACATTGACTTGCTGGCATGGATTCAGAACTGGCTTACTGATAGAAAACAGTGTTGTTGTGGAAGGACGATATTCAATCTGAAGGTCCGTGACCTGTGGAGTTCCGCAGGGATCTGCACTGCGACCTCTGTTGTATGTGATATACGTATATAATTGACTTGGATGAAAATTGAGAGAATCTTTTCCTAATGTCATTCTACTAGTTGCTACGTGCACACAGCCTCTCTGTAAAGATTTGACAGTTTTGTTAAAGTATTTACCTGGGAGACCGTTCCTCCTTCTTTACTCGCAGAGTTCTTGGCTAGAATTGTATCTTCTACATTTCATATGAAGTCTGTATTTTCACATCACATGATTTTTTTTCATCTTCACCACCAATGTGTAATGTGCCTGCCTGAATTTTAATTCTGTCGAAAAGTAATGGCTGGAGTCAAATGATTCATTAAGAGATTCAAGGGTCAGCTAACACATATGCAACTTGTTTATTTCATAGAACAGTACAGTACAAGAACAGGGCCTTCAACCCACAATATCTGTGCCAAACTTGATGCCAAGACCAGCTGCTCTTATCTGCCTTCACATAACCTATATTCCCCCATTCCCTGCATACCCATATGCCTGTCCAGAAGTCACTTAAATGTATTGTATCTGCCTCAATCACCATCCCCAGCAGCGCGTTCCAGGAAGTCTCTACGATCTCTGTAAAAAATAAACTTGCGCCGCACATCTCCTTTAAACTTTGCCCTCCGAGCATTTGATTTTCCCATTCTGGGAAAAAGGTTCTGACTGTCTACCCGATCTATGCCTATCATAGTTTTATGGACTTCTATCCCGCAATCTCCAGCATTCCAGAAAAAAACAATCCAGTTCTGTCCAGACTCCCCTGTAGCTAATACCCCCAAATCCAGGCATCATTCCAGTAAACCTCCTCTGCACCCTTTCCAAAACTTTCACATCCTTCCTGAAAAATCTCATTCAAGTTAGTAAGACCATCATCTCTCCCCATGTATGTATTCATCATATGTATTCATCATATGTTTACATCACATTGTCTTACACATTTTTTTTAAAGCAATATGCAGAAAGTGCTACTTTACTGGATATATCCTGTAAGGGTGGTACGGTGGCACAGTGGTAACGCTACTGCCTTACCTCACCAGGGACATGGGTTCGATCCTGACTACTGGTGCTGTCTGCACAGTTTGTACGTTCTTCTTGTGACCTGTATGGGTTTTCTCCGAGATGTTCAGTTTCCTCCCACTCTCCAAAGAGGTTAATTGGCGTAAAAGTAAAAAAATTGTCCCTTGTATGTGTAGAGTAGTGTTAATGTGTGGTGATCCTGAGTCTGTGCGGACTCAGTGAATCGAAGGGCCTGTTTCCATGCTGTATCTCTAAATTAAACTGAACTAGACTAAACCAAACTAATCCAGGAAATAATTTGTAAAAATCAGTGATCCATGATCTCTCAGTGTTTATTCTGTTCATCAAATGTAATAACGTCCTATTTAAAGCTGTTATTGAGCGCTCAGCTTTTTGGCTACTGAAACATGATCAATTATACATGAAATCACATAAATGATAGAATATCTCAATAATGTATCATGCTGCTTCAGTCTGTGGACGTCTTTCATGTACCCCCTTCTCAACACATCTACAGATGGTTATTCATCATGTGAGCTTTTTGATGTCTGGGCTAAGTGGTTCATGAGTCTCTTAAGCAGCATAAGATGATACTATTATAAGTGTACTGTCATTAGTTCATAAGAAACAATGACATTCATAGGACCTATATTTCAAAATAGCTCTTGCCTTTGTTTCACATAAATTACAAGGCATAGATCATCCCTCCTAAAATTTGAACAGTAGGAGATATTGGGCGGTCACGGTGGCGCAGCGGTAGAGTTGCTGCCTTACAGCGAATGCAGCGCTGGAGACCCGGGTTCGATCCTGACTACCGGGGGCTATCTGTACGGAGTTTGTAGGTTCTCCCCGTGACCTGCGTGGGTTTTCTCCGAGATCTTCGGTTTCCTCCCACACTCCAAAGACGTACAGGTTTGTTGGTTAATTGGCTTGGTAAATGTAAAAATTGTCCCTAGTGGGTGTAGGATAGTGTTAATGTGCGGCGATCACTGGTCGTCGCGGACCTGGTGGGCCGAAGGACCTGTTTCCGCGCTGTATCTCTAAAATAAACTAAAATATAACCCTCAATCAAATGCCCTGTACGTGCAGTAAGGAAATGTCTCAGATATGCTGGACATCATGTTCACCAGTTAATGTGTTTAAGTACTGCTGAGGATACTCAGAATAACATATTGTGGTAATGATACATATATTTTTGAGGATGCAGTTTTGTCTCTTAATGAAAGAAATGTAAACCATGTTGCTATCTTTTTTGGGGAAAAGTGTTAAAACAGATCATTTAATTTGAAATTTGTATGGTTGAAATTCTGGTAGTAGTTTTAGTAAGGCAGTGCTCCACCTAAATCCAAGATCCAGGGGAGAAGGTTATTAATAGGCCTGTCCCACTTTGGCGATTTTTTAGGCAACTACAAGACTAGTTTGTCGCCACATGTTTGCCGGTGGTCGCCGGGAGTAGTCTCCTCAGTCGCGCAAAAAGTCGTAGCGTCTTTCTGGTCGCCGCTAGATTTTCAACATGTTGAAACATTTTCGGCAACAGTGGGCTTGACGCCAATGAGCGTAGCCTGACTTCTCCTGACGTAGGCGCTGTCGTAGGTTATCGCCAGGATGACGTAGTTTGTCACCGGTTTTTCACCGACCTGCTATGACTACGACAGTCGCCGGCAGTTGCCTAAAAAGAATTGCAAGTGGGACTGGCCCATAACGAGGCCGGAGTTGAGACTCCTCATGTTGAGAGTTATATGTTGTCGAAACGCCCCCCCCCCCCCCGAGATTTTAGAGTCCTCTGTAAGAAGACACACAGGCTGCTCTGGTTGAGGATGTCACTGATTCTCATGAAACCTATAGATACACATCTGCTCGTAGCTCCATATGTGAAGAGCAATTTGTCCGCCAGAGAGCAATTAGCAGCTGATTTCCCCATAATGTAGACTGCGATTACATGTGTGCCTGATGCTGCATTTAGCTGTATTTCTGGAGCAGTCCATCCTCCTCTTCTAAAATGTCCCCAAACTAATGTTGAGACAAAATTAAATATTCGGCTGCTGTCTCTTGCCAAGAAAATATGGTTGATATTTTTGTAAATACTGTAAAAACTGTAATTGTATTTTTGACTGTTTTTAACCAAGGTGATTTTCACTGTTGACCTTTTTCTGTCTGAACTTGTAATTTTGCAGCTCAGTGTGGTGGTTCTTTGACTGATTTCAGTGGAGTCATTCTTAGTCCTGGGTTTCCTGGAAACTACCCTAGCAGCTTGGATTGCATGTGGTCAATAATGCTACCAATCGGCTTTGGTAAGTTAAGATAAAAGTTATAATTTACTCGTGCTTTTGCTTTCTTCACCAACTTCAGCCCTTATTTTATGGAGTCTGCTTCTGTTCATCTGTGTAACATAGTGAATAGTTTTCTTAAAGCCCTGTCCCACGGTACGAGTTCATTCCAAGAGCTCTCCCGAGTTTGCCCTGATTCGAACTTGGAGATTTACGGTAATGGCCACTCGTTGAAAAATCTTCACGAGTATTCCCATGCTTACCTGCCGTTAGCGAGTCTCCCCGAGTACCTGCCGTTAGTTCTGAGAGACGTCTCCGAGCTCCGACGTACCCGCTACGTTCATTTTCCGTGCTTACCACGAGTTTGATTTTTTTTAAACTCGGGAGAGCTCTTGGAATGAACTCGTACCGCGGGCCAGGGCTTTGACTTTATTATTTTCACTAGATGAATTTACACATTGTCTTTTCTGCCCACCTTAATTTATGAAGATATATCTGATGTAAAATACATTTGGGCAGGTACAAGGATAGGAAAGGTTTAGAAGGATATTGTCCAAACATGGGCATGTTTGACTAGTGTAGATTGAGCATCTTGGTCGGTATGTGTAAGTTTGGTCGACACACCTGTTTCCATGCTGTATGACTGTCATCAGGAATGGATATATGTTCTAACGTCCGTTTTATGAATTAAATTAATTCCCTTTCATTTCATTTATAATCTGTAGGTGTGCACTTGCGATTTGTCAATTTTTCCACGGAGACAATCCATGACTACATGGAAGTGAAGAGCGGCTCTGCGATAACTGGAACAGTGATTGGTAGATTTAGTGGTCCTCAGGTTCCTGCGCCTCTGTTCAGTACAACCCATGAAACGACCATATACTTTCACAGTGATTACTCCCAAAACAAGCAAGGCTTCCGTAGCATGTATCAAGGTTAGTATCGGCAAATGGAAAAGATAAATTATGTCACTGGAAATTTAATATATCATTTCTGTTCCAAGGAGGTTTGCTGTGTGTAATGTGTGCTTTGTGTCAATGCAGTTGGTATTACCTGTTGCCATTTGGAGAAGGAGATGGACCAAATTAGAAATAGACAATAGGTGCAGGAGTAGGCCATTCGGCCCTTCGAGCCAGCACTGCCATTCAATGTGATCATGGCTGATCATCCACAATCAGTACCCCGTTCCCGCGTTCCCCCCCATATCCCCCGACTCCGCTATCTTTAAGAGGTCTATCTAACTCTCTCTTGAAAGTATCCAGAGAACCGGCCTCCACCGCCCTCTGAGGCTGAGAATTTCACAGGATAATGGATCAAAATGGTGTGGATGGTAAAATGAGAGAACATCCATCTGCTTTAGTCAGAAGCCTACAAATGATGTATGTAGGAAGGAACTGCAGATGCTGGTTTAAAAAGAAGATAGACACAAAATGCTGGAGTAACTCAGAGGCACAGGCAGCATCTTTGGAGGGAAGGAATAGATGACGTGGTCTTGACCCGAAATGTCCCCCATTCCTTCGCTCGAGAGATGCTGCCTGTCCCGCTGAGTCTTCCAGTCTTATTGACACCTTGATTTTTTTCAAAGAGAGACAAGAATGGCTAGTGAGGATGAAGTAGTTATTTTAGATTGATTTGTTCATAAGATATAGGAACAGAATTAGGTCATTCAGTCAATCAAGTCTATTCCGACATTCAATCATGGTTGATCTATCATTTCCCATTCAACCCCATTCGCCTGCCTTCTCCCCATAACCCTTGACACCCTTGCTAAACAAGAATCTGTCAATCTCCACCTTAAAATATCCATTGGCTTGGTCTCCACAGCTGCCTGTGGAGACCAAGACAACGGATATTCACGACTTCCACAGATTCACCACCGTCTGACTAAAAAAAAAGGCCATCACCTTTCTCAAGGGATATTCTTTTATTATGAGGCTATTGCCTCTGGCCCACTAGTGGAAACATCCTCTCCACATCCACTCTGTCCGGGCCACATCTGTACAAATGTGTCAGTTTATTTGTAGTGATTTTGAATAACTGAAAACAGCAACGGTGATTCTGAAATTATAACAAGGTGGAAAAAATGAAAAACATGCAAAATGCATCCCTATGTGTGGACATGTATTTCTTAATATGAATCACTTAATAGATTTTGGCGGAAGCTTTCTATTTTGGTATTGTTTTCGATGGACACAAAATTAGTTGGGAACCATTTAAAACAACGTAAAAACCTAAACAAAAAATAGGTTCAAAATAAATATGCACAGCATATCTGAACCGACACATGGACAAGTAAAATGACGTGGACGGAGAAATATATTAAGTCAGCATGAGGATGATGAATTAAAATACAAAATTAAAATTACATGTCACTGAAACTTTCTGATATCTAACACATTCCTTTCAGCTGGGTGCTCTGATTATGTTATCAGTACTGCAGTTTGATCTGTTTTTATTTTTAGTTTAGTTTAGAGATAAAGCACAGAAACAGACTCTTCAGCCCACCGAGTATGTGTTGGCAAGCGATCCCTGTACACTCGCACTTCCTACACACACGGGACAATTTACATTTTACCAAGGCAATTAGCCTACAAATCTGTATGTCGTAGGAATGTGAGAGGAAACCAAAACCCCCAGAGAAAACCCTTGCAGGTCACAGGGAGAACGTACAAACGCCGCACAGATAGCAACCATAGTCAGGATTGAATCTGGGTCTCTGGTGCTGTAATGCAGCAACTCTATTGCAGTGCCACTGAACCACCCTTATATTTTAGATTGAAATACAAAAAAATGTAAATTAATGACATAAATGGGTGGAACAGTGGCGCAGAGGTAATTGCTGCTTTACAACGCTTGCAGAGACTCGGGTTCGATCCGGACTACAGGTGCTGTCTGTGCGGAGTTTGTGCGTTCTCCCCATGACCGCGTGGGTTTTCTTAGAGATCTTCGGTCTCTTACCACACATCAAAGATGTTTAAAAAAATGTGATTTGTCCCAAATGTGTGTGTTGGATAGTTTTAATATGCGGGGATCTCTGGTCAGCGCGGACTCGGTGTGCCGAAGGTCCTGTTTCCACGCTGTATCTCTAAACTCAATTGAATTAGATGACATTTCAAATCATTCTGTAAGATGGTTGCTTTACAATGGTTGACTGTAATAATTGTGGACCTGCAACGTCTGTGATAATCTATATATCTATCTATCTATATACTTTTAAAACTGTGTGTGGGTGTGTGGGTGTGTGGGTGGGTTGGTTGTGCGGGTGGGTGAGTGTGTGTGTGTGTGTGTGTCTTTGAAACGTATCTCCTGGAAAACCAGACGCAAAAACGCGGAGATCTTTACAATTCCGGCAGGGATTTATCTTATGAGTTCATAAATGCACCCCTCTCTGAATTTGGTCAATTATTTCCCCAGATTTTGAATAAAGATGTTCACAAAACTCACTTTCTAAAAAATAACCGCCGCTTGCCAGCTACTGACTTCACAATCCCCAAATGCCCACCAATAGAGGCCCAACTGCCTCCTGCCCCCTACCTCCCCCCCCCCCAGCCGTTGTTGATTAATGCAGCTGCTGTCAACGCGCATGTGCAGTTTACTTCGAGTCACATTACGCCCACCCCCCACCCTCGCTTATTTAAAACGCGCAGAAAGTACGAGCGCACCTCCCTCCAGCCTCAAACCGAACGCGCTGCCAGTCGTGCACTCGCAAGTCCTTTGAAGAAAACCTTGCGCGCAGGCAAGTGAGCTTTGAAAAAAATCTTGTGGAACCCCTCCTCCCCTCTATCTCTCTCTCTCTCTCCCCCTCTCTCTCTCCCCCCTCCTCTCTCTCTCCATATCTCGCTCTCTCTCCTCCAACCTCTCTCTCTCTCTCCACCCATCTCTCTCTCAAGGGGGGTAGTTAGTGTGGGGTGATTAGTATGTGTGACGCCGCATGCCGCATAGCACCCCACCCCCCCTCCCCTCCCACATTCTAAAACTCTGATCTTGGATGTGTATGTATTTGTGTATTTGTGTGTGTGTTTGTTTGTTTGTCTGTGATTCACATCTCCTCAAAAACACGACACACTAACGGTAGAGATTTATGTCGTGATTTCAAAAATGGCCTCATCTGAAAATTTTATTCATTATTTCTTGAGTTTTTTAATTAAAATTGTTCACAAATCAGAAATATTTTATGAAGTTAACGAGCTGGTGATGTCACAATGCGGCCCGATGCACAGTTTTCAACACACAGCCTGCTGGGCACTATTTTCCGGGAGGTACGAGTTGTCACCCCCAACCCCCCCCCTCCCCGACTCGAAGTAGACTTGCACTCGGCAGGCTGTCCACCCCGCCCGCAGCCCATCGGCCCTCTCCCCCACCAGTGCTCTGGATTGAAGCTGCTGAACACGTATTAATTTGGTTGGGCTTCCGAGGCTCGCCGCCCGCTCGCAGTCAGCCCCGCCCGCTCAGTGTCTGCGCCACCTGCTCACCGAGTTCAAGTCCTCTCTCTCCCTCTCTCTCCACCCCTCCCCCTCCCCCTTCCTCTCCCCCTCACCCCTCCTCTCCCCCTCCCCCCTCCTCTCCCCCCTCCCCCATCAACTCCCCGCACCTCTACCCTCCTCCTACCCCCTTCTCTCCCCCCTCCTCCCCGCTTCCTCTCCCCATTCCCCTCCTCTCACACACTCTCCCCTATCCACCCTCCTCTGCCCCTTCCTCCCTCTCTCCCCCCACTACTGCACTACTGCTCCCTCCTCCCTCTTCCCCTCTACCCCGCTCTCTCCCTCCTCTTCCCCCCCTTCTCCCCTCTCTCTCTCCCTCCCCCTCCACCCCCCTCTCTCCCCCACTACCCTCTCTTCCTCCTCTCACCTCCCTCCCACTCCCCACTCCCCTCCTCTCCCCCTTCCTCCCCCTTCCTCCCCCCTCCTCCCACCTCCTCCCCCCTCCTCCCTCCCTCCTCCCTCCCTCCTCACTCCCTCCTCACTCCCTCCTCCCTCCCTCCTCACTCTCTCCTCACTCCCTCCTCACTCCCTCCTCACTCCCTCCTCACTCCCTCCTCCCTCCCTCCTCCCTCCCTCCTCACTCTCTCCTCCCTCCCGCCTCACTCCCCCCCTCCTCCCTCCCTCCTCCCTCCCTCCTCCCCCCCTCCTCCCCCCCTCCTCCCCCCCTCCTCTCCCCCTCCTCTCCCCCTCCTCTCCCCTCCCCTCCTCTCCCCCTCCTCTCCCCCTCATCTCCCCCTCCACTCCACTCCCCTCCTCTCCTCTACTCTCCCCCTCCTCCCCCTTCCTCCCCCCCTCCTCCCCTTCCTACCCCTCTCTTCCCCCCTCCCCTTGCCCCTCTTCCCCTCTCCTCTTCCCCTCTCCTCTCCCCCTCTC
The DNA here is from genome assembly GCF_010909765.2 of Amblyraja radiata. Lineage (NCBI taxonomy): Eukaryota > Metazoa > Chordata > Chondrichthyes > Rajiformes > Rajidae > Amblyraja > Amblyraja radiata. The sequence goes on from NC_045959.1 coordinate 36,059,741, forward strand.
CTCTCCCTCCTCTCCACCCCCCTCTCCCCCCTCCCTCCACCCCCCTCTCTCCCCCCTCTGCCTCTCTCTCTATCTCTGTCCCACTGTCTCTGCCCCCTCTCTCTCTGCCCTCTCTCTCAACCCCCCTCCCTCTCTAGACGCGCCTGCGAGGTGGGGGCTATAAGTCAGTGGATAGGGCGAGGATGAGGTATAAGGAACCAATTAATAATATTAATATAATATCAACATGGGTGGTTAGTGTGTGTGTGATGCCGCTGGCGCCCCCCCCCCAGAAGGGACAGGACCCACGGGTCCCCTTTGGTCTTGTCATCTCTAAAACCTGCTAAATCCAATGTGTTAGTGTGGAATTGTTTCATAATCCAGCCTGATCATATGTTAAAAAAAAAAATATTTCTGAACACTTGGAACTCCCTGGGAGACTGGGAGTCCCAGGTTTTTGCACAGCTGTTTGTATTAAATGTCATGGCTGCACTCTACAGTTGGGCTGTCCTTGGAGTCCACCAGGAAAGAATAAACCTCCATGGAGCTCGCAGCAAATTCACTGGGAAACCTACAGACTGAATTATTGCCATAGAGGGAGTGCAGAGAAGGTTCACCAGACTGATTCCTGGGATGTCAGGACTGTCTTATGAAGAAAGACTGGATAGACTTGGTTTATACTCTCTAGAATTTAGGAGATTGAGAGGGGATCTTATAGAAACTTACAAAATTCTTAAGGGATTGGACAGGCTAGATGCAGGAAGGTTGCTCCCGATGTTGGGGAAGTCTAGGACAAGGGGTCACAGCTTAAGGATAAGGGGGAAATCCTTTAAAACCGAGATGAGAAGAACTTTTTTCACACAGAGAGTGGTGAATCTCTGGAACTCTCTGCCACAGAGGGTAGTCGAGGCCAGTTCATTGGCTATATTTAAGAGGGATTTAGATGTGGCCCTTGTGGCTAAGGGGATCAGAGGGTATGGAGAGAAGGCAGGTGCGGGATACTGAGTTGGATGATCAGCCATGATCATATTGAATGGCGGTGCAGGCTCGAAGGGCCGAATGGCCTACTCCTGCACCTAATTTCTATGTTTCTATGTTTCTATGAAGCACGGCCATGTGTGATGCAGCGTGATGTTAATGAGCCTTCATATTTCAATGAAAAAGAATGGGTCTGAAGGAGTCACAGAGCACAGAAACAAGCCCTTTGGCCCAACTCATGAAACCAAATTGTGTGGAATGTATAATTTACAGATACAACTTTATTATGCTAATTAAATTACTTTAAATATATTGTTATTTTAACTATGTATAGGAAGGAACTGCAGATACTGGTTTGACCCAAAGATAGACTCAAAATTCTGGAGTAATAGGCAGCATCTCTGGAGAGAAGGAATGGGTGATGTTTTGGGTCGAGACCCTTCTTCAAACTGAATCCAAATTCTTCAGTCTGAAGAAGGGTCTCGACCCACCCATTCTTTCTCTCCAGAGATGCTGCCTGCCCCGTTGAGTCACACCAGAAGTTTGGGTCAATGTTTTGTTATTTTAACTGCCACCTAATATTTTGAATCAATGCAAACTTTTTTTTGAACATTTTTCAACGTTCTTCAGGGAATGTGTAATACCTTCCAAATGCAAGAGTCACTGCTGATACCCTGAGGGTGTGGTTTAGCCTGTAATTAAAGCAGTTCTGTGGTAGGGCCCCAGTAAATGGATACGGCACTGAGCTAAATTGGGCCTTGGTGATCAGTTAGAAACCTCTTCCATGAATTTAAAAGTAACATTAGCAAATTTAAAAAGTAACGTTAGCAAATTTGCAGATGACACAAAGCTGGGTGGCAGTGTGAACTGTGAGGAGGATGCTATGAGGATGCAGGGTGACTTGGACAGGTTGGGTGAGTGGGTAGATGCATGGCAGATGCAGTTTGATGTGGATAAATGTGAGGTTATCCACTTTGGTGGCAAAAACAGGAAGGCAGATTATTATCTGAATGGTGTCAAGTTGGGAAAAGGGGAAGTACAACAAGATCTGGGGGTACTTGTTCATCAGTTACTGAAAGTAAGCATGCAAATACAGCAGGCAGTGAAGAAAGCTAATGGCATGTTGGCTCTCATAACAAGAGGAGTTGAGTATAGGAACAAAGGTGTCCTTCTGCAGTTGTACATGGTCCTGGTGAGACCATGCCTAGAGTATTGTGTGCAGTTTTGGTCTCTAAATTTGAGGAAGGACAATTTTGCTATTGAGGGAGTGCAGCGTAGGTTCACGAGGTTAATTCCTGGAATGGCAGGACTGTCATATGTTGAGAGAATGGAGCAACTGGGCTTGTATACACTGGAAATTAGAAGGATGAGAGGATATCGTGTTGAAACATATAAGATTATTAAGGGATCGCACACGCTAGAGGCAGGAAACATGTTGCGAATAATGGGGTCTAGAACCAGGGGCCACAGTTTAAGAATAAGGGTAAGCCATATAGAACGCAGAGGATGAAAAACTTTTTCACCCAGAGAGTTGTGAATCTGTGGAATTATCTGCCTCAGAAGGCAGTGGAGGCCAATTCTCTGGATGCTTTCAAGAGAGAGTTAGATAGAGCTCTCAAAGATAGAGGAATCAAGGGATGTGGGGAGAAAGCAGGAACGGGGTACTGATTGTGGATGATCAGCCATGATCACAGTGAATGGCAGTTCTGGCACGAAGAGCCGAATGGCCTACTCCTGCACCTATTGTCTATTGTCTAAAGAAATTTTGCTTTAGGGGCAGTAAACTGAGTAAGGGTGGATTGAGCATGCAGGCAACTGGCAAATTTAAGTGACTTAGTGGTCAGCAGAACCTATCAGGCCAATAAATTTATTTCAGCTGAACAGAAAGCAAGATTATGAATATTGACTTCACTAATTTCAAGTAACCCTTGCATTCCCTCTCTCTCCATCTCTCCCCCACCAAAGTTGTACCAGCTTCAAAGCCGTCTTGTTGGGTCTTATTATCTGTACTGGTTTTCACCGAGCCCACAGCTAACAATGGCCTGTATCACCATTACTTTTTGCATATCTTTCAATCATTTGTTCCATATCTCTCTACATCACCATCTAGATCTCTCGTTTCCCTTTCTCCTGACTCTCAGTCTGAAAAATGGTCTCGACCCGAAACATCACCTATTCATTTTCTCCAGAGATGCTGTCTGACCCGATGAGTTGCTCCAGCTTTTGTGTCTATCTTCAGAGATCGATGGTGTTCCGCTCAATGCAGTTGGAACAATTGGCATCAATATATGTTCATGCCATTCTTTATGCACTAGTTAGGCTAAAACCTCAACAGGTAATTTACAGTGAACTCTTTGAGGGGAGTGTATTTGAAATAAAATCGCTAAATTTGTGGAAACTGAATTGCTGCCTCTACACTTGTTATAAAGAAATGTTTGCATGGAAAGGCTGTCACATAAAGAGGTAACGTGCCTGTTCAAATGTGTTGGCTGTCCAAAGGAGTGGATATGTTATTGTGATGGTGAATGATTAAATCCTCTGAGACAGAAAGCTGTTGCCAGGCAATGGGATGACTGATAATAAATCATCTGGCAAGAAATTCTGTCAAGCGATAAAGAAAGAGTAGAATTAAGCTACTTTTAAATTAGCATGACAGAATAAATTCCTTTTCACAGAGCAGACAAAGGGAAAATGAATTGCTCAACCTGAATCTGAATGGGATGATGCATTGTAGCAATCGCTTACTTTACCTCAATCTGAAACACTGTTCAGGATAAACTAACAAGAAGAAATGTTTTTGCTCTGATCTGCCAAAAACTGGACAGTTTTCTAAGGTTTATTGGGCTTTGATTCAAACTAAATCGTTGAATTATTTACATGCTGCTACTACCAGTGGGGCTCATATTTATGCTTGTGTACAAATGTTTTGATGCAACTTGCACTGCCATCTACTTAGGGATTATGTGTGACTCTCTCCCAAGTTTCCCAGCATGCTAAGCAGACAGATCATGAAGTTGATCAATGCACAGTGATAATTTGAAGCTGTTTCTGCCAAACTAGGCCTCAACAGCACAACTCACAGCAGCGATCGAGTTTCTGTGCCGGAGGCCCGGGTTTGACCCTGACTACAGGTGCAGTCTTTATGGAGTTTGCACGTTCTCCCCTTGACTGCTTGGGTTTACTCCAAAATCTTCAGTTTCCTCCCACACTCCAAAGATGTAGTTTGTAGATTAATTGCTTTCTGTAAATTATAAGTTGTCCTTAGTGTATAGGATAGTGTTAGTGTTTGGAATGATCACTGGTCGGCACGGACTCGGTGGACCGAATGGCCTGTTTCCGCACTCCATCATTAAAACAAACAAAAAAAAAGCCAGGGGTTAGAGGAAGAAAGATTCAAAACCCCTATCATCTTTACCATCAAATGGTGTAATCAATTACTTGAATTTTGCTAATTAATTTGAAGGACAGTTAGCTGTGGAGAAGTTAGACACAAAAAGCTGGAGTAATTCATCAGGCCAAGCTGCATCTCTGGAGAAAAGAAATAGGTGACATTTCAGGTCAAGGCCCTTCTTTAGCCTGAGAGTCAGGGCATTGTTGTTTGTCTTTGAAGAATTTATTGCAGTTTCTGATCTCCAAGAAATGCTGTGAGTGCAAAAACACTTAGCAAGCCAATAAAACACATTTGTTTGCTGAAAGCACTTTAAAACGCCAATTAAGGCAAAAACACTTAGCAAGCCAACAAAACACATTTGCTGATAACCACGTCCCGGGAACTCACCATGGAGTAGATGTGCGTTCAGTGTTATTCGCAGCTCAGAGAGCCGTGACCCTCTCGCTTCCTCCATCTGGCAGAGACTGAGTGAGGTTTTAGAGTCCCTCCCCCTGCCGCCAGCGGGGGCAGCAGAGAGAATGACGATTTTTTAAAAAACATTAATATCCCTCTGCTTTTTCATCCATGGGAAAAATCATCTGGTCACAGGGGCCACAGTTTAAGAATAAAGGGAAAGCCATTTAGAACAGAGATGAGGAAACAATTTTTCACACAGAGTTGTGAGTCTGTGGAATTCTCTGCCTCAGAGGGTGGTGGAGGCCTGTTCTCTGGATACTTTCAAGAAAGAACTAAATAGGGCTCTTAAAGATAGTGGAGTCAGGGGATATGGGGAGAAGGCAGGAATGGGGTACTGATTGGGAATGATCAGCCATAGTCACATTGAATGGCGGTGCGGGCTCGAAGGGCCGAATGGCCTATTGTCTATTGTCTAATTGCAGGCTTTCTGCTGGTGCAGATGGTCACATTTGTTTCTGTCAATGTGGAAGTCCTCACATTTTTCCCACCTCATATTCCAGTTGTCATTTCCTTGTTCATTTGGGTAATTTTCACGTTTTCCCCCTGTGGTCCCTGCCTTTCCCACTGTCACATCAACAAGCCTTCCAATTTGTGACAGCTTCAAATCTCTTTGAGCAATCTTACAGAGACCGATACTGGTGGTAATCAAAACTTACATGCGGAAGCCTGAACTTCCACTGGATAATTCAGCTCTTTAGCAGCTTTGCTGGTACTGCAGTGGAAGTTAGGACTCCATGATTCAGACTCCGCATGATGGTTGGATTTTCAGGTGGTAAAAATTAATTTTCTATGATACCTACACTGGAGTAATTGGCTCCAAATACTGCACAAAGCAACGTGCAAGGTTAAACAGGAATACTATAGTATTTCACACATATTTTCTGTATTCCTTCCAATACACCAAGAATTTCATTGTGGATTCCAATCAGTATCTTCACTGAAATCCTCTGTCATCATTGCAGTCTTCTGCGTTGGAATCCATATGCTTTGTTCTGCGTACAGTTGGAATGTGGGCAACCTTTCCCTTGTCCTGATTGTAGGCCACGTGTCTCTGGTGACACAATTCAATGCAGATCCCGTCTCTAAATTGTTCACACGATTACACAAAGTTTCATTGTTTGAGCTGGTGACACAAGCTTCGTCGAGTAACAAGATGCCTTTGTCATTACGGTCTTACTGCTAGGCCGGCGATGTCTGTCTCATTGGCAGCTTCTGGAATGAGAAAAGCTCAACAAATGTGCTACTGTCAGGCACTGGAAGCAACAAAGATGTGCAACTCACAAATCAGAAAAGATAGTGGGATTCCTTTCCTCCTTCTTCATCTCCTTAACAGCATCCTCTAACGCCATGTTAGAAAATGTCTAGGTCCTCTGCCCCTTATGTTCATTTGTGTGATTCAGCAATAACAAGTCTCCGTGATTTAAATTATATCGCCAAATGCAATCATATTGCACCTCTTTTGTTGGAGATGCATGTGGATTCAATGATGGATGGCTAACTTGAGCTTAAACTAACAACACAGCGTGTTTGACTCTGTGGTAATAATGCAGTTGGTGCTGAGTGCTTGTTGACATCATGTTTTTTGAGGTTGCAGTACTATGTTAGTGGGTACAATGGCTGTGGGCTCATTGCACATCCTGTCCTTATAATTGCTTTCCAATGTTATCTGATTTATTCTGGTGGTTTTTCTTTTTCTCAAATATATTGAGCAGCTATGTTCAACTTCACAAACAGTCCAGCGACACGATCCCAGAGATCATCTCTGAGATGACAATTGGGAAGTCATCTGCGGAAAGAAATATGATACAACAGTTCAGTCAGAAACAATGTGATTCTGAACTAAAGATAAAGTGTATGTTACATTTAATACATAAAAGGAAGGAATGAATAGTACAAAGGAATATTTTAAGAGTACCCCGGAAACCTAATATTACCTTCCTTTACCTGCTGGGTTCACTGATATAGAACCTGGTAGACAAAAATGCTGGAGAAACTCAGCGGGTGCGGCAGCATCTATGGAGCGAAGGAAATAGGCAACGTTTCGGGCCGAAACCCTTCTTCAGACTGATATAGAACCTGGCATTTCAGTAATAGAAATGCAGAACAGATCTGGTCAGAAAATGATGACCATGATAAAAATTGAAAACTACTCCAGCTTAAATAAGTCACTGTATCAAACCTATTTAAATGTTAGAAGAGCAATTAAAGCTTTAATTTGACTTTTTGATTATTAAAGAGCATGGCGAGTCACCAAGCTAGGTTATTTAAAAGTTCATTTCCTACATTTAATATATATCTTTAAACATCCATGGTGATTTCATAAAAACATACACAGTGAGCCCCAAAAAAAAGAATATTGTTAATTCTCATTTGTGAATTACATCCCTATTTTTGTATTCTAGCCCACTTGAAATAAATGCTAGCATTACGTTTGCCTTCTTTACTACTGATTTGACTTGCAGATTAACTTTTTGGGAATCCTGCACCAGCACTCCCAAGTACCTTTGCACCGACTTCTAGTTTCTCTCCCCGTTTAGAAAATAGTCTATGCCTTTATTCCTACTACCAAATTGCATGACTCCTCACTTTGATGCGCTACATTCCATCTGCCACTTCTCTGCTCACTCTCCCAACCTGTCTAAGTCCTTCTGCAGAGTCCATGCTTTCTCTACAATACCTGCCCCTCCACCTATTTTTTTATAATCTGCAAACTTGGTCACAAAGCCTTCTATCCTATCATCCAAATCATTAATATACAACGTGAAGAGTAGCGACCCCAGCACCAAGCCCTGCGGAACTCCGTTAGTCACTGGCAGCCAAACAGAAAAAAGAAACCTTTATTGCCACTCTTTGCCTTCTGCCATCCAGCCAACCTGCTATCCATGCTGGTATCTGCCCTTTGACACCATGGGTCCTCACCTTCCTTAGCAGCTTCACATGTGGCACCTTATCAAAGGCTTTCTGAAAATCTAGGTAAACAACATCGACTGACTCCGTTTTGTCTGTCCAACTATTCACTTCTTCAAAGAATTCCAGCAGGTTAGTCAGGCAAGGCCACCCCTCACAAAACCATGCTGACTTTGGCGTATTTTATCATGACTTTTTAAGTACTCCGTTACCTCATCCTTTATAATGACTTTAAAATATTACCAACCACCAAAGTCAGACTAACCTACCTATATTTCCCACTATTCTGCTTTGCTCCCTTCTTATGCAGCGGGGTAATATTGGCAATTTTCCAATCGTCTGGAACCACTCCTGACTCGAGTGATTCTTGAAATATCACTATCAATGCCTCCACAATCTCCAAAGCCACCTCTTTCAGAATCGTAGGGTGCAGTCCATCTGGTCCAGGTGACCTATCCACCTTCAGCCCTTTCACTTTCCCAAGCACCTTCTCCCTAGTAACAGCCACTCCACTATCTTCCACCCCCTGACTCTCTTGAATTTCAGGCAAGTTGCTGGTGTCTTCCACTGTGAAGACTGATGCAAAAAGGTTATTCAGCTCCTCTGCCAATTCTTTATTCCCCATTATCACTTCTCCTGCATCATTTTCCAATGATCCAACGTCCACTCTATATAGGCCACACTATATGGACACACTGATCTGTTCTGTATTATTTATGCCTGCAATATTCTGTTGTGCTGAAAGCAAAGCAAGAATTTCATTGTACTATCTGGGACACATGACAATAAACTCTCTTGAATCTTGAATCTTGAATCACTCTTGTGTCTTTCTTCCTCTTTATCTAACTGAAACTCTTGCTATCCTCTTTTATATTATTAGCTAGATTACCTTTGTATTTCATCTTTTCTCCCCGTATTGCCTTTTTAGTTACCTTCTGTTGTTCTTTAAAAGCTTCCCAATCCTCTGGCTTCCCATCAATCTGTGCAATGTTATATGTCTTCTCTTTTAGTTTTATACTGTCCTTAACTTCCCTTGTCAGCCACTGTCGCCTCATTCTCCCCCAAGAAAATGTCTTCCTCTTTGGAATAAAAAGATCTTGCATCTTCCGAATTATTCCCAGAAATCCCTACCTTTGTTGTTCCACCATCATCCCTGTGCAGGAAAGAACTGCATATGCTGGTTTAAATCAAAGGTAGACACAAAATGCTGGAGTAACTCAGCGGGACAGGCAGCATCTCTGGAGAGAAAGAATGGGTGACATTTCGTGTCTGAAGAGGTGTCTTGATTAGAAATGTCACCCATTCCTTCTCTCCAGAGATGATGCCAGAGATGATGCCTGAGTTACCCTAGCATTTGTAGTTATTCCTTCATTCCTGCTAGGGTCCCTTTAATACCAAATATCATCAATATGATACCCTTTCAGATCAAAATACTAAATACTTCAAATACCAGTCAACTTTAGCCAGCTCATGCCTCTGCAGTCCCCAGTCCCCTTTGCTCAGCAGTAATACCAACACATCCGATTTCACCTTCTCTCTCTCAAATTGCAAGTTAAATCTTATCACATAGTGGTCGCTACCTCCTGGTGGTTCCTTTACCTTGAGTTCCCTTATCAAATCCGGTTCATTACACGATACTAAATCCAGAATTGTCTTTTCCATGGTAGGTTCCACATAGAGCTGCTCTAAGAATCCATCTCGTAGGCACTCTACAAATTCCCTTTCTTCGGGTCCAGTACCAACCTGATTTTCTCAGTCTACCTACATATTGAAATCTCCTACATGCCAATTGTAACTCCTGACGAGCCTGTAAATAACTCCCATTAAGGTCTGTTTACCCTTACAATTCCTCAGCACTACCCACAATGACTCTACATCTTCTGATCCTACATCACCCCTCGCTAAGGATTGAATTCCATTCCTTACCAACAGAGCTACCCCATCCCCTATGCTGAACTGTTTGCCTTTCCGATAGGACGTATAGTCTTGAATATTCCGCTCCCAGCTTTGATACTCTTGCAGCCACATCCCTGTAATTCCCACAACATCATGCCTACCAATTTCTAGCTGTGCCACAAGCTCATCCACTGTATTTCTTATACTGTGCGCATTCAAATACAACACCTTTAATTCGATATTCACCTCCCCTCCTCTCACACCGGTCCTGATTTTACCCGACCTTACTCTCTTATCCTTTCTTAAACATTCTGTCCCATTACTTCTGGAGACTTCTGTAACTCTTCCTGCACTCTCTTTCCCTTTAACTCCTCCCTTACACTTCCAATTTGTCGACCCCCCCCCCCCACTATTAAGTTTAAAGCTGTATCTACGGCCCTGGTTGTCCGGTTTGCCAGGAGTCTGGACCCAGTCGGGTTCAAGTGGAGTCCGTCCTGTCGGAACAGTTCCCCCCTTCCACAATACTGGTGCCAATGTCCCACAAATTCAAACCCACATCTCCCACACCAGTCTTTGAGCCATGCGTTCAACTCTCTAGTCCTCTCAACCCCATGACAATTTGCACGCGGCTCAGGTAGAAATCCAGAAATTATTACCTTGTTGGTTCTGCTTTTCAATTTGGTGCCTCGCTGTTCAAATTCCCTCAGCAGAACCTCTTTCCTCATTCTACCTACGTCATTTGTACCCATATGGACCACGCCGACTGGATAGTTCCCCTCCCACACCAAGTTCCTCTGCAGGTCAGACGAGATGTCCTGAACCCGGGCACCAGGCAGGCAACACAGCCTTCAGGACCCGCGATCCTTGCGACAGAGAACAGTATCAATGCACTTAACTATATTATCCCCAATGACAACTACGTTTTTCTTCCCTGTCCCCTCTCGAATGGCCCCCATACCACGGTGCCCTGGTCAGGTTCTCTTCCTTCCCACAGTCCCCTCTCTTGTCTGCACAAGGAGCAAGAATCTCTGACCTGCCCGACAATTATATCACAGCTTTAAAAAAAAATCAAGCTTTGCTTTCTTATACACTAGGTTTAAAGCTCGATTGTACTGATCACCATCGCTTTTCACAGCTCTACACTTGATATACTTGACATGTTTGTAAAGAAAGATTGCATTTGGAGCATTGTTGATGATGACAGATGAAGAAGGCAAAAGGAACTTGTCCCGACTAAAAATGATGATGATTAATGTGAGGTTGACTGTGTTGTGAGAGCACTCGGCAGATATCTTAGTGGAAATTGAGATTTGTTGGAAGCTCAATGATTCATCTATGTCTTTGCTGCTTTTGAAGCGCACAAAGTAAGCTTCTGAGTTGTTATATGGCTCATATTCTGAAACAACATTGACATGTCAAGACGCTTTATAATCATACAGTGCTATGTACTTGTGTTATCTATCAGAGCATTTGTCAACTTCTTTTATATTGCCTATTTAGGAAAGATGTAAAAGCTTTGGAGATGCCGCAAATAAGGTTCACAAACATGATTCCAAGGACAAGAAAAATCAGCTACATATGTCTATGCTATTGGAAGTTATTCTTGAGACAGATAAGGTTTTGCAGGGGATCTGGGCAGCGGTTGTGGTCAGGCTGGATGGAGAGAGGCTTTGTTAGGAACAACTGGAAGAAGGCATGCAAGTAGAATAACAATAGAACCAAAACTAAAATGAAGCAATTTTTTGTTTGGAAGTGGTGAATGGCCTCTGACCATTCTCTAACCATTCTGTGAAGCTCTTCCAAACATGGCTTTTGTGATTGTTTAAGTGAAAAGGCCCTGTCCCACATAAACAATTTTTTTGGCGACTTGTCGGCACCCGTTATAGTCGTAGCAGGTTGCCGAAAATTTTCAACATGTTGAAAATCCAGCGGCGACCAGAAAAAGGTATGCCTTTTTGGGCGACTACTAACGACCATAATGGTCGCGGGGTGATGCCTGTATGGTCGTGAGTAGTCGCCCAAAGAGTCGTATCTTTTTCTGGTCGCCACTGGATTTTCAACATGTTGTGAACAACGCAAGCATTTACATAGCTCTCCTGAAAAACAATTGCTGCTTCTGAGCTTATCTTCTCCTTGACCCCCAGTTTCTGGGTTCATGACCCAAATCTTAGTTATTTTTCCTAGTCACTATGCCAACGTAGGAATATTAGAAATATTAGCTGAAGTAAGACTTTCACCCCCTTGTGATCTTTACCGCCATTCAATAAGACCTGATCATTTTTCTCATTGCCACTTTCCTGCATCCCCCCCTCCTCCATCTTTCACTTAATATCTAAAACCATAAAGTCCTCCATGAACATATCTGCCCTACAGCTTCACTGCGTACTCTGACCTTGGAACATTTATTTCCTCTACAATGTCCGTAAATACATGTTGCTCAATAAGTCCTTGCCAATCACTCCCACAACTGAATGGTTTAAATCTCTCTCCCTCCCTCCCAAATTCTGTACTAAATCCATTTCTCATAATGATGAGAGAGAATGCAGGAAGAAGATAAAGAGATTGGTAACATTGTGTCACGACAATAACCTCTCCCTCAATGTCAGTAAGACAAAGGAGTTAATTGTTGACTTTAGGAAGTGTATTCATCCCAGAGTAGGTGGTCGAAGGCTTTACGTTCTTAGGCATAAATATCACAAACAACCTGTCCTGAACCAACTGCATTGAAACTATGCGCAAGAAATCACATAACACCTCTATTTCCTCAGTAGACTGAGGAAGTTTGGCAAGCCTCCAGTGACTTACCAACTTCTACAGCTGTCCCATAGAAAACATCCTTTGGTGATGCAATGTGGTAAAGTCCCAATCTCCCAACGTCTTTGTGACTCTTGTTGCACCTTTCTCTATAACTGTTATGCTCTAATACTTGGATGCGGCACCTCGGCACAGTAGTGGAGTTGCCGCCACACGGCACCAGAGACCCGGGTTCGATCCTGACTACAGGTGCTGTCTGTACGGAGTTTGTACCTAATCCCTGTGATAGCCTGGGTTTTCTTGGAGTGCTCCATTTCCTCTCATTCTCCAAAGATTTACAGGCTTGTAGGGTAATTGGTTTGTGTAAATTATAAATGGTCCTTACTGTGTAGGTAAGAACTGCAGATGTTGGCTTAATTCGAAGGCAGACAAAAAAATGCTGGAGTATTCTTCAGTCTGAAGAAGGGTCTCGACCCGAAACACCACCCATTCCTTCTCTCCAGAGATGCTGCCTGTCCCACTGAGTTACTTCAGCATTTTGTGTCTAATTGGCCTTAGTGTGTAGGATAGTCATAAGGTCATGTGATAGGAGAGAAACGAGGCCATTCGGCCCATCAGGTTTACTCCGCTATTCAATCATGGATGATCTATCTCTCCCTCCTAACCCCATTCTCCTGCCTTCTCCCCATAACCTCTGACACCTGTACTAATCAAAAATCTATCTATCTCTGCCTTAACAATATCTACTGACGGCCTCCACAGCCTTCTGTGTTAAAGAATTCCATAGATTCTCCTCCTCTCATTCCTAAAAGAACGTCCTTTAATTCTGAGGCTATGACCTCTAGTCCTAGACTCTCCCACTAGTGGAAACATCCTCTCCACATCCACTCTATCTAAGCCTTTCACTGCTCTGTATGTTTCAATAAAACTCATTCTTCTAAACTCCAGCGAGTACAGGCTCAGTGCTGACAAATGCTCATCATATGCTAACTTACTCATTCCTGGGATTCCAATGTTACAAACCCCCTCTGGATCCTCTCCAGAGCCAGCACATCCTTCCTCAGATATGGTGCCCAAAATTGCTCACAATATTCAAAATACGGCCTTACCAGTGCCTTATAGAGTCTCAGCATTACATCCCTGTTTTTGAAAACAAGCCTTCTTGAAATAAATGCTAGCATTGAGTTTGCTTTCTTTACTACTGATTCGACTTGCAAATTATTTTTTGGGGAATCCTGCACCAGCACTCCCAAGTCCCTTTGCACCTCTGATTTCAGGATTCTCACCCCATTTCGAAAATAGTCTTCGCCTTTACTCCTTCCGAAATGCATGACTCCATACTTTGCTACACGACATTCCATCTGCCACTTCTCTGCCCACTCTCCCAACCTGTCCAAGTCCTTCTGTAGAGTCCCTGCTGTCTCTACACTACTGCCCCTCCACCTATTTTTGTATCATCCGCAAGCTTGACCACAAAGCCTTCAATCCCCTTATCCAAATCATTAATATACAACGTGAAGAGTAGCGGCCCCAGCTCCGACCCCTGCAGAACTCCGCTAGTCACTGGCAGCCAACCAGAAAAATACATCTTTATTGCCACTCTTTGCCTTCTGCCATCCAGCGTTAGTGTTAATGTGTGGGGTGATCATTGTTCGGCATGGACTCGGTGCGTCGAAGGGCCTGTTTCCATGCTGCATCTCTAAAGTTTACTATAATCTGCACTTTTATTTTTTTCTCTTTGCACCACCTGTTTTACTTGTGCATGCGCTGGATTGTACTCGTGCAGTATGATTTGACTGGATAACATATAAGTTTCACAAGTTTATCTTGACACAAAAATAAACCAATAATAATACCTTTCCACTGCTTTCTAGACAGGTAGAAATATTGTATGACGTTTCTATTGTCGTCAAGTTGATTTAGTGTGCGGCACTAACTTAGCAACTAATAAAATTGGCTAATTGATTTTGTGTTTGCATTGATATCCAAAGTGGACCGTAGCTGAGCAAGGTTTAGTGCATAACGTTGGCAAGTGGGGAATTTGTGTTGTGGATATCATTTTAGCACTTATGGCTGAGATTTTCACAGATAGCCTGAGAAGAAAGGGTTGGTGAGCGTTGATTTCTCTCTTCCTCTCCTGCTGCTTCATTTCTGCCCCATTTCTGCCTTCTCCCCATATCCACTATCTTTAAGAGCTCTATCTAACTCTCTCTTGAAATCATCCAGATAATTGGCCTCCACAGCTTTCTGAGGCAGAGAATTCCACAGAATCACACTCTCTGGGGAAAAAAAAGTTTTTCCTCATCACCGTTCTAAATGGCCTACCACTTATTCTTGAACTGTGGCCACTGGTTCTGGACTATCCCAAAATCGGGAACATGATTCCTGCCTCTAGCGTGTCCAATCCCTTAATAATCTTATATGTTTCAATAATATATCCTCTCATCCTTCTAAATTCCAGAGTATACAAGCGCAGCCGCTCCATTCATTTGGCAACAGTATAAAGCTGCACCAGGATCAAAGCGGGGGGGGAGGAGATAATTTGTCTATCTCTGACTTAAATATATCCACTCCCTTAGCCTCTTCAGCCCTCTTTGGCAATGAGTTCCACAGATTAACTACCCTCTGAATAAAGAAGTTCCACCTCACCTCCTTTCTAAACGAGCGCCCTTTAATTCTGAGGCTATGACCTCTGGTTATTGACTCTCCCAACAATCAAGTATGGTAGCTTTGCTGCCTTACACTTTCACTCTCCCTCCCAATACTTAGGAGGTCCTCATTCACTCAACACATTGGCCAAACTACCTTAACATTCAGAATTATCTACTCATCCCAGAACCTTAAAGGTCTCTGGTTCCACATCTTCAATCTTCAATGTGATAAGAGTAGAATTAGGCCATTCGGCCCATCAAGTTTATGCCGCCATTCAATCATGACAATCTATCTCTCCCTCCTAATGCCATTCTCCTTCCTTCTCCCCATAACCTCTGACACCTGTACTAATCAAGAATCTATCTATCTCTGCCTTAAAACTATCCACTGACTTGGCCTCCACAGCCTTCTGTGGCAATGAATTCCACAGATTCACTACCCTCTGACTAAAGACATTTCTCCTCATCTCCTTCCTAAAAGTACGTCATAGCTCACTTCACTTTTCGGTGATTAATTTGTGATGATTGGGGATAAATGGTTCTCTGGATTTATCCCTGATTTTACAATTTGCATTTACATCAAGCAAGGCAGTTCGGCCAAAACAAATACATATTCAATCTGACCTTCCTCTCTTGTCTGTGAAATTTAATAAAGTACTTTGTGACTATTATTAATACATAAGATCATATTGCAAAGTTTACAAAATGTTGAAAATAAAAGTCAAAGCCTGCTGAAAAAGGGTGATTCAAGAGTGGAGATGATAATCTGTCTTCTGAGTGCCCTGAACGATTACTTGGATTGTGTATCAAATATGAGATGACTCCAAGCCACTGTAAGGCTAGATTGAAGAAATCCATCAGATGGCCAAAAAAATGTTGATATTGATTTTTAGCAGCACATTCGTGTCAGCTCTTTCCTTTCATTAAGATTTAACACACCTTTGAGTGGAATATTTGGCCATATCGGCACGAAAATGACCATGACCCACACAGGACAGGGTCATGGTTGTAATATTTATAGGAATACTGCTAAAAATTAATTCATGATGATGCACAAGGCCTATCAAATCTCCATTTGTCTATTGTAAATAAACTTGGTGACATGTGGAGCATGCGTCATACCTGGTTTTGTTATTGGGAAACGTGACTAAATTTCTACACATTTTTTATTGTGCCATATCATCAACCACAAGTTACATGAATCTTTGAAATGTTTCCTTATTTCCTGCCTTTGATTTGATCCACCTCATTGGAGACCTTTGAACCATCTGTAATCAGACCAATTTTATCTCTGCACTAAATGTTGTACACGTTATCCTTCATCTGCAGACTGTGTTTGTATTGATTATAATCATGGATATATATATTTTCTTGGACTGGATAGTGCATAAGCAAAATTATGTCACTGTACATCGATATGACGAAAATGAACTACATTAAAAATGTTCACATTAACATTAATGGAATGTAACATAAAACATTTTCCTTCAATTCACATTTGAACATTCTGCTGATATCTGATTAAATTATTTGAACAAAACTAAACACCTTCAGTGGAATAATTGTTCTAATTCTGCGTGATTTTAAGAAGCCAAAAGTTTTTGTTTGATCAACTAACAAGAAAGGGTCTGAAGATGGGGCCCAACCCAATATCTCACCCATCCTTTTTCTCCAGAGATGCTGCCTATCATGCTGAGTTACTCCAGCACTTTGTGTCTATCTTCAGTATAAACCAGCAGCTGTGTTCGTTTCTACACACGAAAATGATAGTTATTGATGTCATCCCAAACACACCATGAGGGAAAGTAGATTGTATTAGACTTCAACAATGAGAATATGTCAACAATAATTGTACGGAATAAATAAGAAATTAGAAATATGGCTGGAGGTTAAAAGAAATGTCACTATGTTATCTGTTTATTGTACTTAAAACTTTCTCCACTTTTAAATATATATATTTGTTGAACTACTGAAGTCTAATTTGAGATACTCATTTTTGCAGCATACCAACTTCAAAGTTGTCCTGACCCCCGTCCATTTCGAAATGGTTTTGTTATTGGATATGATTTATCAGTGGGACGAACCATATTGTTTGAATGTCTCCTTGGTTACACGTTAATTGGCGAGCCAGCACTCACTTGCCTTCATGGTATAAGTCGTAACTGGAATCATCCAATACCAAGATGTGAAGGTATGTAATACACAAATCTAAGCTCTAGGCTTTTGCGACAGGTGTGTGGTGTGTATATGTTTGTGTTGTTATTTTACTCTTATATACTTATATACTTCTCCACTTGATAACCCCAATGATATACTTGCATCTACAGGATTTTTAAAAAAAAAGTTAGTTAATATGTAGCTAGCTGTTGTTCGTATACAGAGTTATTTATTGTAAGTTGGTATATTTCATTAGATAGTTAGATAATTGGCTTTGGGCTTGGTTTTCTTAGTTGAGCGCGTATCCTGGAGTTTATGCACAAGTACTTTGTGTTTTAATTGTAATTTTACTGTTACCCATTATTGAGATCTACCACTGTTTCCTTGTTGAAGCAAAGCTACATTGAGCATGGTATCTGAGATGTTAACTGTTGACACAGCTTTTCCAGTGTTTGTTTAGGCGAGCACTAACAACTATCAGTGCAAAAAAACAAGTCTTGTTAAAAAAGATCCTGGTTTCAAGCACACCTAAAGAAATAATCTTGAGGTTATACCTGGTTCCCAATTATTTTCTAACATTGAGGCTGCATGCCTCAATGTTATTTTTGTCAGATTTTTTATTTAATGTCAACATGTTTCCGGAGATCACTATTCTCTTCCCAAAACTCATTAGTCCATGACCTTCTTGGTAAATACACGTGAGAAGTATTCATTTAAGGCCAAGCTCATCTCCCGTGGTTCCATACATAGACAATCTCATTGATCCTGAAGAGCATGTACTGTCACCCAGTCAACATTTTGCTGTTGGTCTACATAGAACTTTTATGGATTCTTCTTTAATTTATTATTAAAGGGTTAATTCATAACAGCCAACCAGTGTTTTTTCATTGAAGCCACTTTTCTACTGTAATATTAAATATTTTAAAAAGATCAAAATATCAACTCAGCTCTTAAAAACCTTAAATATATAATAAAATTTCAAGTAGTTCAGTTTAGTTTATTGTCACGTTTACTGAGGTAAAGTGAAAAGCTTTTGTTATGTGCTAACCAGTCAGCAGACCCAACTAGTTGACGTGGGTGTTTTGTGTGTCTAAATCAGGTTTACTTTCCTTCGTGCCACATATTTTACGTACTTCTCTTACATTTATTTCATACATACTGGTTTCCATGTTGTCATTACATTTGCCTTGGATCTCAATAGACAATAGGTGCACGAGTAGGCCATTCGGCCCTTCGAGCCAGCACCGCCATTCAATATGATCATGGCTGATCAAAAATACTTTGATAGGGGAAATCTGAAATTAACAAAAATGTTGGAAACAGTCAGCAGGTTAGGTAGCATCTGTAACAAGAGACATGTTCCAGATCATAGGCCCTTCATCAGAACTTGGAAAAAGAGAAAGCAAGTTTGTTTTGAGTTGCAGAGAGTGTTGAGAATGAGAAAGGGAATATCTGTGAAAGGGAGAGGCCAGGGTTATCGTGGGTTTAGCTATATGTCAATGGGTTAATGGCAATTGTTAGCAACGGACAGTACAGACAAAGAAATGTGAAATGCATCACTGTCAGATATATCCAGCAAGTCTTACTGGGCTAATGGCGAGAGAAGAACTGAGCCAATATCACTGATGGATGATTGCCAATGGAATTAAGAGTGGAAAGATAGATCAGCCATGGTTGAATGGCAGAGAAGACATGATGGGCTGAATGGCCTAATTCTGCCCCTATCACATGAAATGGATAGTCCTGGTATAGAGTCACAGATTAATACAGTGGAAACAGACCCTTCAGTCCAACTTGCCAACACCGGCCAACAATGTCCCAGCTACAAAAGTCCCACTTGCATTTGGCCCATATCCCTCCAAACCTGTCATCCATGTCCCTGTCTAACTGTCTCTTAAATGATGGGATAGTCCCAGCCTCAACTACCTCCTCCGGTAGATTGTTCCATACACCCACCACCCTCTGTGTGAAAAATTTACCCCTCTTTTAAAAAGTTAAAAGATTCCTATTAAATCTTTTACCCTTCGCTTTGAACCTATGTCCTTTGGTACTCGATTCTTTCTACTCTGGGCAAGAGACTCCATGTATCTACACAATCTATTCCTCTCATGATTTTGTACACCTCTATAAGATCCCCCCTCATCGTCCTGCGCTCCATGGAATAGAGACCCAGCCTACTCAACCTCTCCCTATAACTCACAGCCTCTAGTTTTGGCACCATCCTCGTAAATCTTCTCTGAACCCTTTCAAGCTTGACATTATCTTTCCTCTAACATAGTGCCCAGAACAAAATACAATATTCTAAATGCAGTCTCACCAACATCTTATACAACTGCAGCATGACCTCCCAACGTCTATACTCAATACTGATTGATGAAGGCCAAAGTGCCAAAAGCCTTTTTGACCACCTTATCTTGACCTTCAAGGAACCATGAACCTGTAGTCCTCGATCCCTCTGCTCTACAACACTACACAGAGGCCTACCATTTACTGTTTAGATCCTGGCCTTGTTTGACATCCCAAAATGCAACACCTCACACTTCTCTGTATTAAATTTCATCAACCATTCCTCAGTCCACCTGGCCAATCGATCCAGATCCTGCTGCAATCGTTCACAACCATCTTCACTATCTGCAAAACCACCCACTTTTGTATCATCAGCAAACGTGCTAATCTTGCCCTGTATGTTCTCATCCAAATCATTGATGTAGATGACAAACAGTAACGGGCGCAGCACTGAACCCTGAGGGACACCACTAATCACAGGCCTCCAGTCCGAGAAGCAACCTTCCACCATTACCCCCTGCTTCCTTCCATGGAGCTAATTTGCTATCCATTCAGCTCTCTCTCCTTGGATCCCATGCGATCTAACCTTCCAGAGCAGCCTACCATGCGGAATCTTGTCGAATGCCTTACTGAAGTGCATGTGCACAACATCTACTGCTCTTCCCTCATCAACCTCTATGGTCACGTCTTCAAAAATATCAATCAGATTTGTGAGACGACCTCCACGTACAAAGCCATGCCGACTATTCCTAATCAAAACTAATAAAGAAAGCAACTTGTAGAATACTGTATTGAGTCCAGAAGACTGCAGTGTGCCAAGATGAAGATGGAATTTATTATTTATTTATCATCTATCTACTTTTTATTTATTTATTGTTTATTTGTTTATTATTCATTTATTATGCCCGTTGGGCTTGATTGTAACAGCGCAAGGGGGCATGGATAGAGCGAATAGTGGGAGTGCTACAGAGATTCGATGTGGCTGGCAATAGGAACCTTCTGGTCACAGCAGTGGACTAAACACAGATACTATCAGGGTTTCCCGAAGATAGAAGAGAACATATTATGAACACCAACTGCAATGCAAGAGATTTCAAGAAGTACAATTGAAGTGAAACTTGATTGATTGATTGAAAGATTCATCTTGAAAACAACCCCTTTAGCTCACCGAGTCCATGCTGGCCATCGATCACCTGTTCCACACCAGTTCTATGTTATCCCACTTTCGCGTACACTCCCTGTACACGAGGGGCAATTTACAGAGGTCAATTCACCTACAAACCCGCACATTTTTGGGATGTGGGAGGAAATCAGGTCATCCAGTGGAAACACACACATTTGACAGAGAGAACTTGCAAACTCCACACAGACCGCACCCAAGGTCAGGAATGAACCAGGGTCTTTGGCACTGTGAGGCAGCAACTCTTCCAGTTGTGCAACTGTGCTGCCCCTACTTCACCTGGAAAAAATGTTTGGATGCATGGCTAGTGGGATGGGAAGAGCTAAAAGTGCAGGTGTTACATCTTTTGTGGTGCATGGAAAAGTGGGGATGGAAGAATAGTGGACGGTCCCTTCAAAATGCTGCAAGGGTACAGGTGGATATGCTTCATGACAGAATCTTTTTGGAGCTAGCAAGAATTACAAAGAATGATCTGCTGAATTCAAATGCTAGTGGGATGATGGTGAGAACAGAGGAATTCTATCCTTGCTTTGTCCAGGAGGAAAGGTGACCGTGGTAGTGACTTTCACTTTCTGTGGGTAGTTTCTCTTGCAATCTGTACCAAAATCTCTTCCATTTACTCTCATGTCCATAAGCTTTCAATTGGAGCCCAAATAAGTCAAAAAATTGTTTCACAAACCAGGCATAACTTTAGACGCTTCTTTCAGATGCACAATCTATGTTGTTTTGATAGACAAAATGCTATTAAACCAAGCATATGGTAATTTTAAGGCGTGACAAGTGTTTATTGTAATTACACTCCTGTCACTTAGGCTTTGGTATTGTGAGGGAGAACATCTACAAAACATTTTTTTTTTAAATACCCAAGGGAAAAGAAATAGAAATAGAACCATCCCAATTTCATCAATCTGATCTTCCACATTTTTGTAGCTTTTAATGTTTGCTTTGAAATAAAAATGGGCGAGTAAATTCATTTCTAACAAATTGTTTTTGTTGCTTATCCAGCTCTTTGTGGAGGCAATATTACTGCACTAAATGGCACCATCTATTCTCCTGGGTATCCTGATGAGTACCCAAACTTTCAAGACTGCTTTTGGATTGTTAAAGTTCCTCCTGGCCATGGAATCTACATTAATTTTACCGTCTTGCAAACAGAACCTATATATGATTTCATTACAGTATGGTAAGCAGTAATTGTTCTCATGGTGATTTATTGAGGCTGTTGTAAAATTACAGTCATAAGTTACAACACTGTACCTCTGTCAGAAAGGTCTTTATTTCTAAGATGGTCTACTGTGAGCGACGATGACCACACTCTCAATAGAGAATGACTCTTTCTCACGTGTTTGTAAAATTTACAGTCCAGTTCTAAATATCTGTCTGATTGATATCATTGATTATAGTGAATAAACAAAACATTGTTGAAATCAGGTCAGGCAGCAACTGTGAAGAAATAAATAGGATTAATACTTCAGATAGATTATAACTTGGAAAAGGTTGGTGGTAAATCAAGTTTTAAGTTGCTGAGAGAACGACAAGGGAAGGAGAAGGAGAAAATAAAGGGAAAGTAAGGAAAAGGCAGGAAAGTTTAATTAACAAAATGGACCATGGTGACAAGGATGAAAGACCATGATAATGGGACAAGAAAAGGGAATAAATAATAACCTGAAGATGTTAAGCAAATAATTGGCTGAAATTACTGCAGAAAAGTAGAGTGAATGCTGCAAATTAAAATTAAAATGACAAATTAGTTTATAATCGTGATATGCCAGGTAGTAGTGCCATGTGAAGATAGAATTCATTAAGATGGAAGGTGAAGTAGATTGATCTCCAAACTAAACAAAGGAAAACTAAGAAAAGTATGAGTCAGTTGACTATGATAGATTGGGGGAACTTTATTGAAAGGCATATTGGTGGATTGGCATTGCCTAACATTAAAGAAACAAATGCAGGAGCTGCAGCAATTATACTGTATATTCCGTACGTGAGTAATAAGCACAAAAATATAAGTTAACCAACCATGGCTAATGAAAGAGGTTAAGGATAATATTCGAGTAAATGAGGAAATGGAAAGAGTTGCTCGAATAAGTAGCTAGCCCGTGGAATATCAGTTTATTCAACAAAGCTAGGATTGATGAATAAAGTAAAAACAGACCATGATAGCAATGTAACCTTTTGATCCCATTGCGCAAAAATGATTCAATGATTTTTGTTTAAACAATACATTGTACCAGCCCTGACCAGCTTATTTTCATTCCTGCATAAGTCTCATATTCAGCTTAACATGAGACTGTGGCATAGCAATTTTATGGTAGAAAAGATTTCTTGAACTTTTTTTTAAAAAAGTCAGGTGATACATAAGAATTAACAAAGTGTGAAGGATTTAGCTGGTACAAGTTGAAGAAATTAAATGTATGATTTTCTGCAGAAGCTAATTTGGAAAAAAAACCAAGGCAGATAAATAAGAAATGCTTCCTCTGTTTATGCATTATGGAGATATTTGATATTTCAAGACAGATATTCCAAATATTTCAACCAAATGTTGACCAGCAAGGGAGATGATAATAAATCAAAGGCTAGAACTGGTTCAAAATATCAAATGCTCAGAGTTGGTGTTGAGATTACAGGCGGACAAATAAAATAAGTTAATCCACTCGAATGACTATTATCGTGGATTGAAGATGATAATTATTGCACAGGCACAAAAATTATACATGATTTGTTAATGAGTAAAATTATTGTGTAATTGGGAAAGATTAAAATTGAGTGATGATCACATGAAGACTGTGTGAGTGTCAGTTCATTATTTTCTTGGTGCTATATACTTCTATATCAGACTTTGAAGAAAGTACAACGGAATGGTCCATTAAAAGAACGTTTGCACATACATTTCAATGAACAGATCTTGAACTAAATTAATGATGAGTGGATGTGTTGTGCATAAATGAATCTTAAAGTAGTAAAAAATACAAGACTGTGATTAGAGGGATATAGTCTGTGGCCTTGTAGTACTCATGTTTAATCCTCAAATAAAAAATGACAGAAATGAAATAAGGATCATCATGAGGAGCACATAGTATTTAATTTGAAATAATAACATGCTAAGTAGGATAAAATGTTTAAATTTTAAATGTGCTAACCTGTTTGGTAGACATTACTATTAATTTAACAAAAGCATTTAATATTTCAAATGAATAATTTCATGCCGAATGATATGACATTTACTAAAATTGCATATGTGACTTCAAGTCAATTATTTTTTTGTGATGGTATATTGGCATCTCTGAAACATTTCTAAACTAGATTTTAATTTTTTTTAATTTTTATTAACACAAAAATAATACTAAAGTTAAGAAATAAAATGTATGAATTAGATTAGCCAGCCAGGCCTTTAAAACCCCCCAAAAAAAACATGTTAAGTAGCTTATAGGACAATGATCCATCATAGGCATAAACTGCAAGGAATGATATGCTATAAAGAGAATGATCCATTATGGTTTTCTGAATGGTAAATGGTTCAGGAACTTTTGATTGGTATTATGTTTTGCACAGCCATGCTGATCATGGGGCCTGTTCCTGTGTTGTATTGTCCTATGTTTTTATTCCTTCATAGTATCAGTGGAGAAGGTCAAGAGCTTCAAATTCCAAGGTGTAAATATCACCAACAATTTGTCCAGGCCCCATCACATTGACTCTTCGGCCAAGAAAGAACTCTGTCACCTCTACATCCTTAGATGGCTTTGGAAATTAGGCACGTCTGCAATGACTCTAACCAGTTCCTACTGAAGCACCCTGAAAAGCATTCTATCCAGATGCATCACAGCTTCATATGACAACTGCTTTGCCAAAGACTGCAAGAGATTGCAAAGAGTTATGAACACAACCCAGTCCAGTACAATAACAAGCTTCCTTCCCCCCTCCTTCCCCTACTCCCAATCAGCTCCATCTATTCTTCACATTATCTTGGGAAAGCATCCAACGTAATCAAAGTCCACATGCAGCCTGATCAGTCCCTCTACTTCTCTCTCTGTCTCGTTACCTTATCTATTCCTCCGGGATGTTCAGTAAAGACCATCTTGTTGAATAAATACTTGGTTATCTACCATAATAGCTCTCCAGTTATTTTTTTCTTTCGTGTTCATGCGATAACAGTCCTGTGAATTAGCCTCCCTGGATGTTTATGATGTTAAAGGTGTATTGTTGCTGTTGTTTATGGTTTAAGTGCTGAGAAGCAGAAGTATTCCCCATGAAGTTAAATGGTACTGTTACATTACTTGTGTTTGAATCTGCTGCTGGTCCACAGCCTAAAAGGATGTTCACTCTCATATTTATTTTAATTAGGGATGGGCCAGAGCAAACTACTCCTCAAATTGGACAATTCAGTGGAAATACAGCTCTGGAATCTGTGTACAGCACATCAAATCAGATTCTCATCAAATTCCACAGTGATTTTACAACAGGCGGCTTCTTCATCCTCAGTTACCATGGTTGGTTTATGCTCAGCATTCAAACTTTTCTTTACTTAGATAGAATTAAATTATTGTTCTGCTTTATTTGGCTTCAAGTTACTTAATTTAAAGCATGATCTATGTGCATTCAGATGGAATGATGTTTAAAATGAAGTACAATTAATCTATGAAACTAAGGTCTTCCCCGAAGGAAACATGAGATTTAAAGAAAATAGAGAGGGAGACTTTCTGATGCACTTCCTGCCCAATTCTTTGAATTGGCAGCAGTTGAATTTGTACTCCATTTCTATAATTTAGCACCAGTGCAGTCATGCAAACACATTTCATAAAATGAGTACAACAAATGCTTGCTCCTGTGAAACATCATCAGGCAAAAAAAAAGATCATCTGTCTGAAGCTGGATGGTTCCTCTTTAAATATGGGAGTTTTTATTTCAAAAATAAGGTCATAAAGTCATAAGTGATAGGAGCAGAATTAGGCCATTCAGCCCATCAGGTCTACTCCCCTATTCAATCAAGATTGATCTATCTCTCCCTCCTAACCCCATTCTCCTGCCTTCTCCCCATAACCCCTGTCACCCAAATAGTACTGGATTCTGATCTCCAATTCTTAGCTAGTATTTTAGCTAGAATTATGAGTGTGGCATAATGTTAGCTTTCCCACCACAGGTAGTAGATTTTTAGTTTTCCACCAGTCGATTTTTAGTGTCTTTGCAATCCAGGATGAGTAGGAGCAGGAAAGATGAAGTGATATGATCATTCTTGCAAGGAACAATGGAAAGCGACAATTTTGACACCTAACCGCTGCTCAATTCTTGCATCCATCTTCATCTTGGATGAGGACGTTTTACCTCTTTGTTGTAGACCATTTATGTGGTACTGAAACTGCCTCAGAACACACCAAATTACCGGTCGGACACTTAATCCTGCCGATTTTGAGTAGGAGAATGCTCTAGCTTGTATAAATGAGGTCTAGGATGACTTTTCCCATCTTCAACATAAGAGTTAGTGGCATGCCCTGCTTCCATCTGTAAACAACCCGACTATCCTGCCCTGATGAACTCTGATGGTTTAAAAATGTCCTGATTTTGTAGTCTCAGTGTGACAGTACTGCGCATTGAGAATACAAGGTACAGATGGAATGATTATCTGACCAATATTCCAAGCGAAAGCAAATCACAAAATGATCCTTTGTTAACACCAGCTCACATGACTTTCCTTCAATAAGCTTCAAGAATGAGATTAGTTCTAAACCATTCTTCAAACTACTATTGAACTACAAGTTTTGCATCTTACATTTACCACATTTGCAGCATCTTATCAAGTTACATATTTGCATGTTCATAATTGTGAAGTGGAAATTAATGTTTAGTTGTTTGCACTAAACATACCTCATTGAAGAATTCTGGATATGGTCTGCAATATATGGCTAAACGTGATAAAATATATTTGGCCCATCAAATAAGATTACATTTCCATCTCAAATAGTCAATAAGATATGATGCAAATTAACCTTGACCAAGAATAAATAATAGGGTGGCACGATGGTGCAGCGGTAGAGTTGCTGCCTTACAGCACCAGAGACCCGGGTTCGATCCTGACTATGGGTGCTGTCTGTACGGAGTTTGTACGTTCTCCCCGTGGGTTTTCTATGAGATCTTCATTTTCCTCCCACACTTCAAAGACGTACAGGTGTGTAGTTTAATTGGTTGGGTATAACTGTCCTTAGTGTTAATGTACGGGGATCGCTGAACGGTGCAGACTCTGTGTGCCGAAAGGATGTTTCCACACTGTATCGCAAAACTAAACTAAACTAAAAACTAAAATTGAATGGCGTAGCCAAGGAGTTTTTCACAGGAATCCCCATGTGATAAATCTGTAAATTACTGTATTCATGTATTACATGAATTCTAATTCAAGTTAGTCAAAGGCAAGGTCTCGTTATTGAATAACAACAATCAATTTTCGCTTAAAATATTGTTTGCTTTACAGCCACAGATCTATTTTACTAAATGACAACTGATAGTTCATCAAGAGTTTTATTGTCATATGTCATAGTGAACAATGAAATTCTTACTTGCAGCAGCACAACAGAATATGTAAACATAGTACACTGTAAACAATATAATAACCAAGAAAGAAAAAAAAATGTGTGCAAATATACACATACAAATACACATATATATATACTTATATATATGTGTCTGAAGGTCTCGACCCGAAACGTCACCTGTTCCTTCTCTCCAGAAATGCTGCCTGTCCCGCTGTGTTACTCCAGCATTTTGTGTCTATCTTTGGTTTAAACCAGCATCCACAGTTCTTTCTTACATATATGAGTTGAATGTGGAATAATGATCTCTTGATTTTTACAGCATACCAACTGCGAATCTGCCAATCTCCACCACCAATGATCACGGGGCAGCATTTGACCGAAGATGATGAATTTGAAATAGGTATGTATGCGTGTGCTGCACTGGAGTAATGCATCTGTGCTGTTTATTTCTGTGGCTTTGTTCTACCATCATTTTAAATTTCCTTTCAGCATTACCAAACATGAGTGAATTTGGATTAGTTCCACACTACGATACTTGACAAAGCTCACCCAGGATAATCTTGTAAAAATCCTCCTTCTTCTACCAATTTTGGTGATAAAAATAATAGGTTTAAAAGGTTAGATGTACCATTGACACATGTACCGAGGTACAGTGAACACTTTGTTTTGTATGCTATCTAATGAAATCAGATAATACACTACATAAATTATATCAAGCTGAACGCATGTACCAGGATAGAGTGAAGATAAAGATATTGAGTGCACAATATAGTTCTCAGTATTGTAGCCTAACAGTTTAGAGTTTTAAAGTTTAGAGATACAACATGGATACAGGCCCTTCGAACCACCAGGTCCGCGCTGACCAGCATTCCCCGTATATTAACACTATCCTGCATACACTTATAAAAGGACTGGACAGGCTAGATGCAGGAAAAATGTTTGGGTGGTGGTGTGAACTGTGGTGAGGATGTTAGAAATTTGCAGGGTGACCTGCAAATTGAGTGAGTGGGCAGATGCGTGGCAGATGCAGTATAATATAGATAAATAGGGACAATTTTTACATTTACCAAGCCAATTCACTTACATACCTGTATGTATTTGGAGTGTGCGAGGGAACCGAAGGTCTAACCTCCATACAGACAGCAGCCCTAGTCTGGATGGTACCCGGGTCTCCGGCGCTGCAAGTGCTGTAAGGCAGCAACTCTACCACTGCACCACCTTGCAACCCACAGTTGCAGAGATAAAGTCAAATCTTTGCAATACAGTAGAGAAAAATCAGACAGTTGAATAGTTCATGGAGCAATCATTCAGAAACATGATAACAGAGAGGGAGAAGCTTTTCCTCAGTCTGATGGTGCATGCTTTCGAGACAATAGACAATGGGTGCAGGAGTAGGCCCTTCGAGCCAACACCGCCATTCAATGTGATCATGGCTGATCATCCCCAATCAGTACCCCGTTCCTGCCTTCTCCCTATATCCCCTGACTCCACTGCTTTAAGATCCCTATCTAGCTCTCTCTTGAAAGTATCCAGAGAACCGGCCTCCACCGCCATCTGAGGCAGAGAATTCCACAGACTCACAACTCTCTGTGAGAAAAGTGTTTCCTCGTCTCCGTTCTAAATGGCTTACACCTTATTCTTAAACTGTGGCCCCTGGTTCTGGACTCCCCCAGACTCACTTCTGGTTTCCTGCCTCTAGTGTGTTCAAACCCTTAACAATCTTATTTGTTTCAATAAGATTCCCTCTCATCCTTCTAAACTCCAGAGTGTACAAGCCCAGCCGCTCCATTCTCTCAGCATATGACAGTCCCGCCATCCCTGGAATTAACCTTGTAAACCTATGCTGCACTCCCTCAATAGCAAGAAAGTCCTTCCTCTAATTAGGGGACCAAAACTGCACACAATACTCCAGGTGTGTTCTCACTAGGGCTCTGTACAACTGCAGAAGGACCTCTTTGCTCCTATACTCAAATCCTCTTGTTATAAAGGCCAACATGCCATTTGCTTTCTTCACTGCCTGCTGTACCTGCATGCATACTTTCATAGACTGATGAACAAGGACCCCCAGATCCCATTGTACTTCCCCTTTTCCCAAATTGACGCCATTTAGATAGTAATCTGTCTTCCTGTTTTTGCTACCAAAGTGGATAACATCACATTTATCCACATTAAACTTAATCTGCCATGCATCTGCCCACTCCCCCAACATGTCCAAGTCACCCTGCATTCTCATAGCATCCTCCTCACAGTTCACACTACCACCCAGCTTTGTGTCATCTGCAAATTTGCTAATGTTACTTTGAATCCCTTC
The DNA here is from genome assembly GCF_010909765.2 of Amblyraja radiata. Lineage (NCBI taxonomy): Eukaryota > Metazoa > Chordata > Chondrichthyes > Rajiformes > Rajidae > Amblyraja > Amblyraja radiata. Next base: position 36,089,208 of record NC_045959.1, read on the forward strand.
ATCCAATTCATTGCTGTATATTGTAAATAGCTGCGGTCCCAGCACCGAGCCTTGCGGTACCCCACTAGTCACTGCCTGCCATTCTGAAAGGGACCCGTTAATCCCTACTCTTTGTTTCCTGTCTGCCAACCAATTTTCTATCCATGTCAGCACTCTACCCCTAATACCATGTGCCCTAATTTTGCTCACTAATCTCTTATGTGGGACCTTAGCAAATGCTTTCTGAAAGTCCAGGTACTGGCTCATCCACTGACTCTCCCTTGTTCATTTTCCTCATTACATCCTCAAAAAATTCCAGAAGATTAATCAAGCATGATTTCTCCTTCGTAAATCCATGCTGACTCGGACCGATCCTGTTACTGCTATTCAAATGTGCGGCTATTGCATATTTTATAATTGACTCCACCATTTTCCCCACCACCGATGTCAGGCTAACTGGTCTATAATTCCCTGTTTTCTCTCTCCCACCTTGCTTAAAAAGTGGGATAACATTAGCAAGCTTATGCATCTTCTGCCCAATGGGACCAGAGAGAATCAGGTGACCTATTGATGTACTTTGCTGTTTCTATGACTGCATGATTTCACTTCTGCAGTGTTGCACATTTCCAGTGCTGCTTTAGTTTAATTTGCTACAGATACCTTCCACTAAACATTTGTAACTTTGAGACTCAACCCTTCCTCCATTCTTCTGAATGGTTTTACAATTTTTATATCTTTCATAGTCTTGTACTGATCTAAAATTCGATTGTTAATAATCTAACTTGTTCTCAGTTTCACACATCCATTGTGCCAGTTGACTGACTTTGATTCTTCATTGATCAATGTCTCCGTTTCATTATTCTCTTCATCGTTCAAATCCATCCCTGACATCGTCCCTCCTTATTTCTAATTGTCCACAGTCCTACAATCTCCAGAAGAACATGAATGCTGCAACTCTGGTGATGTGTATGTCACCTATTCACTTCAGCCAACCACCAGCGGTGATGTCTTCAGCCTTCCTAGCCCTTAGCTCTGGGTCACCCTTCCCAAACCCCTCTGCTTCACTGCTTCTTTCTAATAGCTAGTTGTTTGACCAAACGTTCAGTTTTTCATTAAATTATCTCTCCCTTTGGTTAGATGTCCCTCTTTGTGAACAACTATATTGGGATGCTTTCATTTGTGGTGTGTGTAAGTTGTTGATGGTAGGCAGAAAGCCAGATTTATATGGTCCACATTTCTTGCATCTCCTTCAAGTGTATTGTTTTATGTTAGAGTGAAGTTGTATGAGCATTGCAGCTTAAATTTGCTTTTTCCAAGCTCTACAAACTCGATAGGCATGGTATCATATGAAACTCAGATGTGATACTCGGTGTGCTCCATATCTGAACTGATCAGGATAGAAATAGCTATCAATACTTTTGCCCATTCGTTCTCACTTGCATCATCAAACCTTAACTTAACTTTCCACTGCAACTGCCTTGCAAAATAGCCATGCACTGTGAGAAAATCCCTTCATTTTAAATAATCAGCATCAGGTCCTGAGTCTGCAAACATTCCTAATCCTACATCTGAAATGGTTTTTGCCGGTTGGGCAGGTGGTTTAGCTCCACTATTTTGGTGTCCATATTTTTTGAATGTGTATTACAAGCCAGCAGTGAGAAATTCTTCTGCTCTTGAGAATCCAATTTCTTCAAACTAATTTCCCGTGAATTAAGTTAGCAAACTTGAAGGTAATCTGAAATAGCAATTTATAGATTAAACCTGAAACCTACCTGTGACAGAAAAGTAAAATACATTTGACAAGTGATTTATGCTTCAAGTAATACGCTTATAAATCAATTGATAGCAAGAACAGTTATGTGCTTCCAACAGCCTATTAAAATGCAGGCAGTTTCCAAGATAATTGTGGAAGTAAATTATTTCACTGCTGAATATACAGCTTATTTATATATATATATATATATATATATATATATATATATCAAGTAGAGCTTTTGCAATTGCAAGTTTTCAGTAAACAAACTGACCAGGGAATACACTGAAGTATTTTCTCATTTGCCTAAACTAAGTTGAAATGAATTATCAAAAATAAATTCAAGTTTTAATTATGTTGTCTGAACTGCAAGCAATTTCAGTATTCAAATATTAGAAAACACATTTGCAGAGTTACAGTATTGAACATTCTCTCCTTTAACAGATCATTATTTTAAGATATGAGAGCATGTGAGTGAATTTCGAGAGCTTATGTGTATTTGATGAATTAGCACTGGCAGTGGCAAAGATATGATGTCTCCAATAGCCTGCTGCACTATTAGTACTCTAATTCAATATATAACAAACATCATTCTACTGTGTACAGCAACACGATTGCAGGTTAATTGTGATCACTTAAAAAATAATAATTTATTAACTTTCAACTTAATTATTTTTCTGAAGCTCTCCAAACCCAATTAAATTGTAACTTAAATTTGCTACCGGAATGCAACAGTTTTGAGACATCCATTTATTGGATCCCAGTCCAAGATATCACCTGAGTGTTGTATCTTAGACCCAACCATCTACAACAGCTTTATTAATAACCTTCTATGCTTTATAAGATCAGAATGGGGATGATCATCAATGATTGTACAATGCTCAATTGTAATCATAATTCTAAATCATAATTCCTCAGCAAAAGCCTTCACGTGCACCAAGACTTGGACAGAATTCAAGCAGGGATTGATAAGTTGCAAACAACATTCATCATTGTGTGTAAAATCATGAGAGGAATAGATCAGAGTCTCTTGCCCAGAGTAGGTGAATCCAGGACCAGAGGACATAGGTTTAAGGTGAAGGGGAAAAGGTTTAATAGGAATCTGAGGGGTAACTTTTCACACATAGGGCAGGAGGTGAATGGAACTAGCTGCCAGAGGAGGTAGTTGAGGCTGGGACTATCCCAACATTTAAGAAAAAGTTAGATAGGTACATGGATATAACAGGCTTAGAGGGATATGGACCAAAAACGGGCAGGTTGGACTAGTGTAGCTGGTGTGGGGAAGTTGGGCCGAAGGGCCTGTTTCCACACTGTATCAGTCTGTGACTATCCCACAAAAATACCAGGCATTGACCATGCATCCTTATTTTTCCACGCTATTACCATTCCTGAGCCCCTCACCTGGTGGTCACTATTGACAGGCTTATCTACCACATTAAAACCCACAAGAGCGGGTCACAGAGGCTAGACATCCCCAGGAGAGCGACTCAACATCTGAATTTCAAAGCATTTACACAAGCTGTCAGATACGTCAGGAAAATGATTGAATACTTTCCAATTTGCCTTGATGAGTGTCGATCCAACGGATCTCACAAAGCTTGACGCTATCCTGCATATAGCAGCCACCTGATTGATAACCCATCTGACTTCCTAAAGATTTGTTTTCTCCACCAGCATCAGACAGTGGCTGCAGCATGTACCAGTTACAAATGGCAGTACAGTAGGGCAGAGATTTCTGACAGCACCTCCAAAGCCGACAACATCTACCACCAAGAAGTGCAAGGACAGTAGGTTCACGGGAACAACATCAGCTTGCTCACCATACCAACTTGGAAATATATTTCTAGTCTTTCTTCATTATTCGGTTTAATAACTGAAGCCTCCTTGCCAAAAGCACAAATAAATACCATGACTAGCACTTCAAGTTGGCACAGCACCACATTATTAAGGGTAAACAGGGAGGCATTAAATTTTGGCTTTACCAGTGATGGCCATATCCCCCCAAGAAAAACTAAATAAATGGAGCCCATGTTTATCATGACCTTGTAAATTGCACCCAGAGACATTTCTTCAAAGTATGCGCTTCACAATCTGTTTCATTACAACTTGGGACAAAATCTGGATGAAGGGCAATTCTTTCCTTGAAAACTACAGCACAGATTGATTTGTAAATGCTTACAATGTCACTTTAGACCATCTCAGAAGACATTTGCCCCATTAGACAATCTGTGATTAATAGAAATAGAATAGGATGAACATTGATATTTTACAATTTCATTTAATAAAGAGATATCTGCAGGAAAGGAGATGAAACTTATAACAGGTGACATGGCTCCCACGTTTGCAGATTCACACCTATTTCACATCTGGTTTCACATTTCACGCAATGGCCTGCATGAAGAATAAGGTTTTTCAGTATAGTCAATTATTGTCCAGGTGGTATAAACCTCAGAAATTGTCATTATACGTATCAACAGCTGTTATCCAGTCGAGCTACTGACCCCACAACCCAAATAATTTAAAGGAGGAGAAATAATGAACAGATGTCTCTTAGGCCTCCCCTGTGCCACCAGTGATCCCACTGAGAAAGGTCCTAATGACACAAAAGCACTTCAGCATCTGTTTGCTGTTCTTTGGCTGTCACCTGGTCTCTAAAGAAGTATGCTACTTGCATGTTGAGTACCAAGAAAGCATGTATGCAAAAATGGCAGTGGTTGGCTCCAGAGCTTTGTTTGCTATCTTGCTGGGAGTGCGGGACCTCCATTATTATCGTGCCAGGAAATATATGCAGCACTGAGAAGTGCATTAACTCTTGCCTTGTGTGGCTCCGCTTTTTATTCTCTCATGTGTAGCCAGGCACAGCATACTGAGTGACATACCCACATGTCAACTTTTTAAATATTGGTTCACTTCTATTCTCATTATTTGTCCATGATATACTGAAAAGTGAGATAAGTAATCTCCTTTCAAACGTTGCATATTTATGTGCAATATCAATATCTTTAAAAAAAAATACCATTTTATGTCACTGCCGTTTGCCATTTATGGTCACCTCTGTCCTTTGGAAAGACGAGACTTACATTTCTTGTTGATCCCAGAATTTAAGTTTCATTCTGTCTACCTTGTGCAGTTTTGCTTGTTTTTCAAATATGACTTTCTGCTGACATTGATTTCCTTTTGCATTAATTCAATTTTCGATCTAGACATCTGTATGGTAATTCTTACCTAATCTAAGTGTTTAGAATCATATCAAGAATTAAAAATGAAACAAATCTGGGATAGGACCTGAGTTGCCTTTCACTTTGTCTGCTTGACGTTTTAACAGATGTGAGATGTGGGGCAGATGATTAATTTGATTGTAGAAGGTAGGATGGTCACTTGAGTGTTATATGGCGACTTCCTGCCTTCTTTACAACAATGAGCTTACTTTCGACTTTGGCAGTTGTTTGTAATTCCTTATCTCCAAACCTAGCAGCTTGAAATATGCGAAATAGTTTAAATATAGTTTATTGTGTTTAAAATATTGTCTGTGATTAGGAGGAGCAGGAGAGCTTTTTTCTAGCTTCATCAAATTAACTCCGCAAACAAATATTGGCTTCCAACAACCACCCCTCCCCACTTTGCCCCGAACATGAATAGTTTGCTCCACAACAATCACTAGTCAGCATCTCCATCAACAACAGCTTTCACTGACCCATCAATGGGGGATAAATCCTCTGGACGGACCAAGTGTATCAATGGGCTTCATGGAATCAAATTGCTTGGGAACTGGCAGCGATATTTATATAACCTTTAGCTACAAGTTTCCAGACGACTGGATCGTGGTTATAATTGTGCCTTTATTTAAGAAGGGCTGCAGGGATAGGCTAGGAATGTACATGTTGGTGAGCCTAACATCAGTGGTGGGAAGTTTACTACAGGTGATTCTGAGAGACAGGATCTACTTGCATTTGGAAAGACATGGACTGATCAGGGATAGTCAGCATTGTTTATATGTGGGAAATCGTGTCTTATGAATTTGAATGACTTTTTTTTTGAAGAGTGAAAATTGATGATGTAGTTGTTACCTATATGAACTTCAGCAAAGCCTTTGACAGAATATGCACAGTAGGCTGGTCCACGTGGTTGGATCACATGAGATCCATGATACAAAATGGATGGTGTCTGAGGGAAGCAGTGGAATCTTGTTTTTCAGATTGGAGGACCATGAATAGTGGTGTGCCGTGGGGATCAGTGCTGGGCCATGTCATCTGTATTAATGATTTGGATGTGAATGCTGTTTGCTTGGTTAGTAATTTTATGGGCAATATCAATTTTTGGTGGCTTATTGGACAGTGAAGTTATCCATGATTACACAGTATCCAAATCAACCGGGAAATTGGGCCAAGGAATGGCAGATGAAATTTAAATTAGACAAGTGTGAAGTGTTGCATTTGGTAAGGTAAACTAGGCCAAGGTGTACCCAGGGCCCTGGAGATTGTTATAGAGCAGAGAGACCAAAGGCGTAAAAGTAAATAGTTCCCTGAAAGTGGTGACACGGGTGATGAAGACGGCATTGGGCACACTTTCCTTAATCGGTTACAGTATTAACTACAAGCGTTGGTATATTATGTTACAACTGTACAAAGGATTATTGAGATTGCACTTGGAGTATTGTGTGCCGTACTGATCACCTCACCCCAGGAAGGATGTCATTAAGCTGAAAAGGGTGCAGAAAAGATTCAAAAGGGCATTCCCAGGAGCATAGGGGGCTAAGGAGTAACGTACAGCGGTGTATAAAATCATGAGGGCAAAGATAAGATGGATGGTCACAGTCCTTTTCCCTGGATTGGGGAATCTAAACCTAGGGGTCATAGGGTTAAAGTAAAGGGGGGAGAGTGATTTAAAGGGCACTTGAGGGGCGACTTTCCCATACAGAGCATGGTGGGTATGTGCAACAAGTTACCAGAGGAAGTGGTAAGAAACAGAAGCAATTACAATGTTTAAACATATTTGGGCAGGTACATGGATATTAATGATTTAGATATGAGCCAAACACTGGCAAATGAGACTATCTCAGGTAGGTAACTTGTCGACAGAGGTGAGTTGACCAAAGGGCTGTTTCTATCCTCCGTAACTCTCTGACCATCTGACCTTTCAATTGTTAATGACCTGCTCCCTCCTTTTTACAGTTGAGATGTGAAGGTAGAATCAGACCTCCATATCTGCCATTGGGTCTAATTTCCTCATAGAGCAACATTGACAGTCTGGGCCTACTACCTATCCCTGTAATCCATGATCCCATTTTCCTGAGTTCCTCTCCACCATCCTCCACTTTGCTCCTCATGATATCTTCCTCTCTTATCTGACGGTTGTTTATGGCTTTCACCTTTGAAATGGAATCTCCATTATGTCAATTGGGTTTTCTGCAGCTGCCAGAAATTTTTATTGGAGCTCTACATTTAAGCACTGTGGGATTTTTGGAAAATCTATTTTTCTGGCATTACAGATAGAATAGTGGGCACCCTAATATCAGGCCTTGCCTCCAGGATGTAGGTTAAGGCCAACATTGAAATTTCTGCTTTGTAGAGTTTGAATTTGCATGTTTAGTATAAAAATGGTAATATCATTGTCTTTCTAATTGCCCGACAGGAGACCTCATAAGATTCCATTGTTTGCCAGGATTCACACTAATTGGAAATGAGATTCTTACCTGTCGACTGGGGGAACGTTTACAAATGGATGCTGCGCCTCCCTCTTGTGAAGGTTGGTATTTCACATTTCTGCATGCAAGTGTCTTCCTTTTACTGCTATCCCTAAACCACCCATTACTGCAAAAAGTAAATTGGTAATTTTGATTGCACATCTCAGAAGAACATTGAAACAAATTTAGGGTTTCAATAAGGAATCATTATTATTGACATTGACTTGTTGGAATTAGACAATAGACAATAGGTGCAGGAGTAGGCCATTCGGCCCTTCGAGCTAGCATCACCATTCAATGTGATCATGGCTGATCATCCACAATCAGTACCCCGTTCCTGCCTTCTCCCCATATCCCCTGACTCCGCTATCTTTAAGAGTCCGATCTAACTCTCTCTTGAAAGCATCCAGAAAACTGGCCTCTACCGCCTTCAGAGGCAGAGAATTCCACAGACTCACAACTCTCTCCGTGAAAAAGTATTTTCTCATCTCCGTTCTAAATGGCTTACCCCTTATTCTTAAACTGTGGCCCCTGGTTCTGGACTCCCCCAACATCGGGAACATGTTTCCTGCCTCTAGCGTGTCCAAGCCCTTAACAATCTTATATGTTTCACTGAGATTCCCTCTCATCCTTCTAAACTCCAGATTGTACAAGCCCAACTGCTCCATTCTCTCAGCATATGTCAGTCCTGCCATCCCGGGAATTAACCTTGTAAACCTACGCTGCACTCCCTCAATAGCAAGAATGTCCTTCCTCAAATTTGGAGACCAAAACTGCATGCAATACTCCAGGTGTGGTCTCACTAAGGCCCTGTACAACTTCAGAAGGACCTCTTTGCTCCTATACTCAACTCCTCATGTTATGAAGGCCAACCTGCCATTCACTTTCTTCACAGCCTGCTGTACCTGCATGCTTACTTTCAGTGACTCATGAACACGGACACCCAGATCCCGTTGTATTTCCCCTATTGAGCTCCTGAAATCAACTGGTGAGAATGTGTGGCAAATAACCTAGCCGTACAAGTAACCAAATAGCTACCAGAAGAAAGAAAATGGCTTCAGGTTCCTTAGACTTAAGCAGGGGCCATAATGCTGGCATAGTGATAACTTGGAGATTCTCAGGGGCATCAGTGGCAATCAATTCCAATGTAATTCTCAGCATGGCTGAATAATTTATTCCGATTATACTCTTCATTCAAATACTTATGAGCTATGGTTGGGGATGTGGGTTTGTGGCCAGGTTGGAAGATAGAGGACGTATTCTCAATGTATAAGCTGTGAAGCACAAAATAGCTGGTATTTAAAATGCAGCCTCCAGGTACAATGTGTTTTTTTCCCCATTCATTTGGCTAGTGGTCATGCT